>NC_091462.1:16982284-17232284 GCF_027789765.1 Dendropsophus ebraccatus | reverse complement strand
CGGAGACTTTACAGGACGACATCAAGAAGATGTGCACTTGTATCCTTACTGAGTCCGGCTGATGTCAGCATCCTATATAATACCTTCCTGAAGGTCACTGAGATAGCGGACATGCTATCACCCTGGAATAAATAGGTATATAGCGTAGGATCGTAGGACTCGTCTGCCTTATGCTGATGCTCGCTAAACCTTCACTTTACAGAGAGGAGAGGTGAAGAGTTCAGGGGTGATGTCTTATACAGTGATATAGAAAGTGTATACTGATAACTCGTTACACTGTGTCCAAAGCAGCGGCTTATCATGGCTCCGATACAAGGCAGTACAGGACATGTATGTAATGAAGGAAGGCGCTACGAGACGTCTCATTGCATGCATCTCAGTAGTACTATTGTGTTACCAATGAAATGTCTCCAGTCTGTTGCTATATATATTTATTAGACCAAGAGCATGGTATATTTCTGCACTATGGTCAGGACTCTATACAAAACTATATTTGCATGCAACATCAAATACAGTTGGAACATGTCGGAACATATCACAAAAACTTGAAACATGTCGGAACATATCACAAAAAGTTGGAACATGTCGGAACATATCACAAAAAGTTGGAACATGTCGGAACATATCACAAAAAGTTGGAACATGTCGGAACATATCACAAAAAGTTGGAACATGTCGGAACATATCACAAAAAGTTGGAACATGTCGGAACATATCACAAAAAGTTGGAACATGTTGAGGGAACCTGAGGGGTAATGTTCCTCAAATGCCACAAAGACGTGTAGAGACCTGTAGGCCATTCATACTGAACTGGGAATTCTGGGAAGAAGGATATGCAAAGCATAGGTGTCCCTATTTGACTCTTTAACCTCTGCCAACTATTTTGGCCTTAATGTCCAGGTAATTTTTCATTTTTGTGTTTTCGTTTTTCCATTCTCGACTTTTAAGAGCTATAGCGCTTTTATTTCCCCACCTAAAGGACTGGTTGGGGTGTCATTTTTTTTGCGATCTCTAGTTTCGATTAGTATCGTATTTGTGTAGAAGGCACTTTTTATTGCTTTTTTATGATAAATAAAGAACTCAGCAATCCTTGCGTTTCCCTATCCCCCCTCTTTTTGTTTACGCTGTCCCTTGTGCGGGAACGCTATTGCTATATTCTACTAAATCGGACAATTACGCATGCTACGATATATAATGGGGGAGATTTATCAAACATGGTGTAAAGTGAAACTGGCTCAGTTGTCTCTAGCAACCAATCAGATTCCACCTTTCATTCCATAGAGTCTTTGGAAAATGAAAGGTGGAATCTGGTTGCTAGGGGCAACTGAGCCAGTTTCACTTTACACCATGTTTGATAAATCTCCCCCAATTTGTTTATTTATTTGTTTACTTTTATATTTTATTTTTAAAGTGGGTAAGGGGCTTATTTAAACTTTTATTGGCATATATATATATATATATATATATATATATATATATATATTTAAATTAAATTCTTTTTACACTTTTTAAGTCTCCCTAGGGGCCTATCGCATGCAACTTTTACATTGCTTATACTGTTCAATTCTATAGCACTGACCAGTATTAATGGTTATCTTCCCATTGAGTCTGTCTGAGGCAGACTCTATTAGGGGATCACAGATCGGACCACATCGAGGTAGATATGACTCCTCTGTCAGTCAGGGGAAATTATCAGGACTCCTGCAGTCACAATGCAGGTGTCCCAATCAGACAGATCCTGTTACTAACACAAAAACCAGGTTAATGGCGGCCAGCAGCTTTGCCGTCATTAACGGCGAGGACCCTTTTGGTATCAGCACAGCACAGTCCTCATTTTATATGAAGCGAGCTCAACTCCTTATGTTAATTTATAGAGCTCCAGCACTTTCTGAGATGCAGGCTCGTCATGATGCGCGAACTTACAGCTTTTTATGATGGCTCGCCATTTTGCGGCAAGGGGTTAAGGAAGGCAAATCTGTGACCCCCTGCCTGCTTACCAAACTGGTGGTGCAGGTGGATATATCTCAATAAAGGCTTTAAGAACATACCTTTGTTGCCTATGTCTTAGTTTCTAAAAAAAAAAATAATATATATATGAACACAACCAAAAAAGCAGAACCTTTTGTCCTGGGCCCACGCACTGGCACACCTCACTGTCTTGTATGCACAGAGTCTGTCACTGAATATGCATGGGGTGGACATACTGTACTGCAAAAATGAGATGTACTGTATCGGTGCTAGGACCCAGGGAATAATAAGCTCCGCCTATTTGACACTATTGAAAGCACAAATAAAGTTTTTTTTTCCCCCTGAACATAAAAACACAAACACATGTATGATATCTATCCAACTCAGTAGGCAGTCAAGGTCACAGATTCCCATTGAGCATATGACTGGGGTTTTAAAAAGCCAAGCCGAAATATCCCCTGGAGAAGTTACCCATTTTTTTTTAACAATAGTTACAAGAAGCCAGAACAGATGTGAATAAGGCCCAACCGAGAAAGGGATTAATGCAATTTTGAGCAACTCGCCTCAAGGACTTAAAGGTGATTTTTTTTTTTTCTATTCTGCGGAGAAATCTTACGTTCTGAATGTTTTAATCCCATTATTGATCTACATTTAATTAAATAAACTAAAAGCCTAGGAAGAGGAAGTCAGATAGAGTCTGATATATATCACCGCGCTTAAATGCTACAGAGGCCCGACTCCCCCATAAAACACCCCCATTATCACTGACGCCTCAGGACGCCTATGATTTCTAGTGTTTCTCCGTCCTAAATCAGGACATGTTACATGGCAGCAGTTTGGATTTCTCAATGATGCACAAGGCTCGAGGATGCGTCTGTTGTGAGACTAAACCTCTCCCGTCTTTCTAGGTTCAGGATTTATTAAGCCGACATGACATGAATCATAACTGCGCCACGCCGCGCTCTCGTATGACAGACAGTCCAGAGCTCATCTCTTCATTGGGCGGAAGGTTTTTTATGAGAATTTAGACGAGCACTCTATAGATATTCACACAGATTTAGATAAGATTACAGAAATGCTTTGTATTAAAATCTTACGGTAGGACTGTATATAATAGAGTTATTGACCGCGGGCGTATAATCTGCAGAAACAGCGGAAACATGTTGAAGTATAGCAGAAAAATTTCCCTTTAGGCTATGATCACACAACGTATATTCTTTTTAAAAGAGCGGCCGTTGTTTTCCATTAAAACAAAACAATGGCCGTTGTTCAATACATTGTGTAAAAACAAGGGCCATTGTTACAGTGACTTCAATGCATCATTGCACTATGAAAAGAATGTCCGTTGTTTCAATAGAAAACAATGGCCAGTCTTTTTAAAAATAGTACTTTGTGTAAACATAGCCTAAAAGAAACATTATATATATATATATATATATATATATATATATATATATATATATATATATGAGGCTATGATTACACTATGTAAGAAGTATGTGATGTTTACATGTTCACACGGCCAATACTGCAGTATCGGCCGGATGAACATCATTTTAATTTAATAGGAATGTAATCACTTTTGGGTGTGCCCACAATCCAATTGACCATTGACCACAATGTAAAATACAGCTGGGAGCCGTACTTTACATTGTGAGCACAGACTATTTTCTACGGCCGCTGTTAGCTGAACTTCACCTGTAGAAAATAAACGTGAATTATTTTCTGCGGCTGCATGGCTTTATATACACTGCAGCCATTGTCCCATTCACTGCCATTCAATTAAGCACTGTTAGTAAACAATGGCCAGTGTTGCATCCTCCAACAACGGCTGTTGTTTTACGAAAAAATACAGTGTGAACATGGCCTTAAAGTAAATTTTGACCCCCCCCACATGGGCACTTAAAACCAGCATCACAGTTACATAGCTCCATGAACTCCCCTATGAACAGGGCTCGGCTTATGTTGCAGAACTCTGCTGTGTTATTGCACCTGCACCATGCTATTCAATAGACAGGTGGGGTAAACTGTTAAGGCCATACTCTCTGTCCCTCACCGGGCCTCTGCCACAAGATTGACAGGTCTAATAGACTTATAGCTCCTGACTTTCTTTGGCACAGGCACGTTGAGATGGCAGGATGTGGCCTCTACAGTCCCCCCCACCACCACTCACAGAGCAGCATAAGCCCCACCTCCTTGGCACTCTTTTGGCCCTAACAAATGCACTTTTTACTGAAATAAAGACACTAGCATTGAGTTGTCACTTAATGTTTGATTGCTCGACTCAAGTAATGAATCCCATCTAAACCAATGGAAGATTTGAGCATTTAAAGGGTTTGTCCAGCTAAAAAAAATTTCTTTCAAATCAACTGATATCATAAAGTTATATCGATTTGTAATTTACTTCTCTTAAAAAAATCTCAAGTCTTCACATACTTATCAGCTGCTGTATGTCCTCCAGGAAACATTTTATTTTCAGTCTGACACAGTGCTCTCTGCTGACATCTCTGGCCGAGACAGGAACTCTGTTTCTGTTTTTTATGAATCCCTATAGAAAACTTCTCCTTCTCTGGACAGTTTCTGTCTCGGCCAGAGATGTCAGCAGAGAGCACTGTGTCAGCCTGAAAATAAAACAACATTTCCTGCAGGACATACAGCAGCGAGGTTTTTTAATAGAAGTAAATTACAAATCTATATAACTTTCTGACACCAGTTGATTTGAAAGAAAAAGATTTTCGCTGGATAACCCCTTTAACCAGGTGCCCCATGTTCGGCAGATCAAAGATTTCCTGGGTCACCTATTAATTCTTTTTTTTTTTTATTCTAATTTATATAAGTTTTATCCCCTGCCCACCAAAGAAACCAGGTGCACTGAGCAGGGGGCACTTAGTGCTTCCCTAGATAAATGTGTCTCCTATTCATTTCAATGGGGTTTGTTACTCGACTTGAGTAACGACTGCTTGAGCATTTTAGTGCTCGCTCAACTCTAAAACTAATACATGACATAAAGATATAGCAGATGCCAGCTGAACATCTATCCGGTGCTCTGAGGTTTCTAAGGTCGGTCAAATTCACTATTTTATCAAATGATGTTCATGTATAAAACAAATGAAACCAGTTCAGAAGCCCCGAAATTCCAGTCAGAATCCCGCTGTTTCAATATGCTGTAAATTGCTATCAATAAGGAATTTCATACATTTTTTGTAGGTGGATTTACACATCTTAAATCTAAAAACCTCAGATTAGCACAAATCATTTTGTAAAAACAGCGGTCGGTATATAGAGGCTCCTGACCTTAGTATAAGACAGGTACAAGTAAACATGAGTCTACCGTATTTATCTCATTGACCCATGTGGTTCAAAAACAGATAAATGGAGTTGATGGATAACCATAATATATCTATGTTCTTCCATGTATATAGAATGGAACAACTCCTGATAATATTATTATGGGACTGGAGCTAGGATTCACTGCAAGCTTACAAAAACACAATGCCAGGCTATAGCCTGACCAGTGCCTATGTCCTTCTAAATACCATAGAGAGGTTGCCACACCATTAAATATCACAGTTTAAAAATGATCCAGTACAGATTTATAGCATTTATTTACATAATATGGCACCACCTGCTGTTCAGAGTGTATAGCAGTATGCTCGACCACTAACAGAGCAGAGTTAACTCTCTCCACAGCCGGGTCTTAGCATAGGGGCTCATGGGGTTGTTCAATACTAAATAAAGAGGTCGCGCATCGCTCCGTGAAACCTGAAGTGCTGTGCTGAGACTTGTTGTACTACTGGGATATAAATCACTCTGTATCTGAGACTCTGTATTTGGCTTGAGAAAGGCACTGATGGATTGTAGTGTCGAAACGCGTAGCTGCTTTTAATAAATTTATGTTGTTAATATTATTTTGGCTGGGAGTCAGAATCATTGGTAGCTACTATCCTATCTACCATTGACTACCCTGTTTATACCTGCGCCGCCATTGTGGAGGATCTGTTCTGGTTCCTGAAGTTCATTGAGGACCTGTTTGTTGCAATACTAAATGAGTAATACACATCTTGACCTTTCTCTGGAGTCTGGGTGTTTGGGATTTTTTTTTTATTCCACACGCCTATCTTTCTAATTAGGCTGGGTTCACACTACGTATAGTATTGCATATTGCAACCAAAACCAGGAGTGGATTAAAAACACGAAAAAGGCTCTGTTCACACAATGTTGAAATTGAGTGGATGGCCGCCATTTAATGGCAAATATTTGCTGTTATTTTAAAACAACGGCTGTTGTATTGAAATAATGGCATTTATATACTGTTATATGGCGGCCATCCACTCAATTTCAACATTGTGTGAACAGATCCTTTCTGTGTTTTTAATCCACTCATGGTTTTGGTTGCAATATGAGGACCACAATACTGACTGAAATATACGTAATGTGAACCCAGCCTTAGAGTGTATTTATATACCCTGTTAGGTTTACCGAATCAAGGCTTTAATATCAGACCTCTATTTTAGATATCCGCCTGATGTCGCCTCGTATGCGGTCCAAATCCAAAACATTCTGAGATCCTTAAATTCTTCACAATGGGGGAGATTTATCAAACATGGTGTAAAGTGAAACGGGCTCAGTTGCCCCTAGCAACCAATCAAATCCCAGCTTTCATTTTCCAAAGAGTCTGTGAGGAATGAAAGGTGGAATCTGGTTGCTAGGGGCAACTGAGCCAGTTTCTCTTTACACCATGTAAATCTCCCCTTTAGTCTTTAAAGGACAAGTCCGGCGAAAATTATTTTTTTATATGTTATTACTTATGGAAAGTTATACAATTTTCTAATGTACACTAATTATGGGAAATGCTCATATACTGCTATTTCCCTTAATTTAGTGTATCAGGAAGTGTTAGAATTATCTCTGAAGCAGTGACGTCACGACCAACGGTGTAATTCCTATGGAGTGTCCAGCAGGGGGCGCTCTATATATAGAAGTCAATGAGTACCATTGACTTCTATATATAGTGCGCCCCTGCTGGACACTCCATAGGAATTACAGTGTATGTAATGTAATGTAATGCACTGTACTGTTGTGACTTTATGAATACATTTATGGAATACTTTGGGGAGCAAGTGTCCTTGCTCCCCAAAGTATCCCATAAATGTATTCAATGAATACATTTGCAGGGCACCGAGCAGGGAGGGAGAGAGGTGCCATCTACCTTCCCCCTCCCTGCTCGGTGCTGGGAACATATACAAAGCACTACTCCCCCATTATCTGCAGATAATGGGGGAGTAGTACCTGTGCTATCCCTATCACCGCCGCCGCCGCTCACACAGGGGCTGCTATTCATCCCGCCGCTGATTCCCCGCCGCCCGCGCCGCTCCTAACTACCCGCCCGCTCGCTCGCCCGCCCCGTTCCTGGCCGCCGCTCTCTGCTCATGCCGGCCGCGTCAGCCCACCCCAACCCCGGCCGGGAGCACGGCGCTTCCTGGTGCTTTGTATATGTATATGTTCCCAGCACCGAGCAGGGAGGGGGGAGGTAGATGGCACCTCTCTCCCTCCCTGCTCGGTGCCCTGCAAATGTATTCATTGAATACATTTATGGGATACTTTGGGGAGCAAGGACACTTACTCCCCAAAGTATTCCATAAATGTATTCATAAAGTCACAACAGTACAGTGCATTACATTACATTACATACACTGTAATTCCTATGGAGTGTCCAGCAGGGGCGCACTATATATAGAAGTCAATGGTACTCATTGACTTCTATATATAGAGCGCCCCCTGCTGGACACTCCATAGGAATTACACCGTTGGTCGTGACGTCACTGCTTCAGAGATAATTCTAACACTTCCTGATACACTAAATTAAGGGAAATAGCAGTATATGAGCATTTCCCATAATTAATGTACATTAGAAAATTGTATAACTTTCCATAAAAAATAACATATAAAAAAATAATTTTCGCCGGACTTCTCCTTTAACTTCCCCTGAATACTTGCTCCACAAGGGAAAGATGTATTTTTCCAATTGAAATCTTTCAATGATATGAATAAGCATGGCAGATGAAGACAGTATATACCTGCCATAAACATGATGTAACATTTTGAACCTTTTGGGTCGATATTATGTGCAGTTTTTGAAAGTCGCTCATGGTAATTGACATTTCTGTATCCCATCAATAGTTGCAGAGACCAGATCACAGCAGCGATCAATTGATCTGTTGTTTGAACCCAAGACATCCACCATGTCAAACTTCAAAGACCAACCATGGTTGTCAGAAAATGGCCAAAAAATAACTATTGTATGTCTATTAGACATTGTCTAACTTTAATTTTTTCTATAAATCAATCAAAACCTGGGTTTGGGGCAAAAGGGAGGGGAGTATATCTAGAGGACACGTCTGGATAGCTTTTCAGGTAGTATCGAAGTCGGATACTCGTATGGTGTGAATAGACACAGGTCTACTCATTGGAAGCCCAAGTTTCTGTGTTTCAGCTATCTGCATTGAACAATATAGGGCTATGTTCACACACTGCCAAAATGGTGGCCATTTTTATTGGATGAACATCATTTAACGACAAATAACGTCCGTTATTCACTGTTAAAAGACAACAGTCCCATTAAAAGAGCGGTGATTATAACAAGGCAGACGGCTTTCCCTCATTGTTTCCGAAGTGGGAACATAGCCTAGAACTTTATATGGACGTACCTTGTGTCTCTGTGTATTTTCTCTTTTATGTTCCATTATATTGCTTCCTATGATTTTAAGTTTATTATTTTTATTAACACATTATAAAAAAAAAAAAATGAAAAAAAAAAAAACTTTAAATTAGATTTTTACATTGGCTGTTTTACACAACTGGAAAACCCTTTAAACTTGATCTCCCTTGCGGCTCTAACACACATAATGCTACAATAAATTCTCCTCTTTCTGCATCAAAAAATTTCCCACTGTACAATGTAAACAATGTAACAGTAGACAGAATAATTCAAGAGGGCCAAAGGAACACTGAGTCTGGACCAAGGAGATATTAATGATACCATAATCTCAACTTGAATGTTTCTGTATTCGCCATGTCTATGCGTCTGTGGTTCTATATAGGCTTGTTTCTATTTATAATAATTTCAGACTTTCTGCACAGCGGGGTCCTCCTGAGAAATACACATTCAACGAGATTTTCCATTTGGAGCCTGAAGGCTTCTCACAGTGTGCAGCCATTACTCTACGTACTTTCATGGATTGGTTATTACTCTTAATGATACATATAGGAGTCAAATGGGATCCCCATTTGCTGGTATGTTATGGTAACCTGCTTTGAACTGTGGGAGTTTGCTGAATAGGTTATAGGATGTTAGTTGAAAGTGATGGGTGAGGGGTTTTATCCGTGGTGTTTATCACTCAAGACCTTTTACAGAGAGTGCATGTTAGATGCCTAAAGGTTTCCATTACTGCTGAAGGGTTACAAAAATCAGATTAACCACACTGATAAAAACAAGAAACACATTGGGCAATAAATACGAATACTTAAAAGGGTCGTTTCATGATAGACATTACTACTGTAACTCTAAACTATGCCATCAATGTCCAACTGGTAGAGGTTCAATCCTTGTTCTTTAGAGCAAAGTAGCAGTGGCAGCTTTTTCCAGAGGCCACTTGTCAACCATGTAGCCTCCTAAAAAGACAAAGCTCAATTTAGGAATATAAAATGTACACTAACTGTATTTAAAATTTTTCATTTGCTTAGATTTGGTTTTCGCACCTTTAGAAGTGATGGAATGTCTTAGGGATTTTTATATTCTGTATTGGGGCTGAGGGCTTACGCATAGAGAGGGAACCAGTGACAGCACAGTGATTACCTGCACAGTTGCTTTCTTACACTAGGTAAGGATAGTCTCCTGCCAGGTTTTCTGTAAGTGTTGGAAACCTTCTGGAGCCTGGAAAAGCTAAGTCGGATCAAACCAGCAAGCAAAGTTTCCCCCGGAGATCCACAAGCGCAGATGTGTAGAAGAGGATGTTCAGATGTCCCATCTGTTCTCATGAGAGCTGACCATCAGACCAGAGGGAACTCACAGATATCCAAAAATAAATTTATGAAAAAGCAGCAACACATTTTGGCTCAGTATTACTTGTGAGCCTTTCTTACTTGAGAAAGGCTCGCAAGTAATACTAAGCCAAAAGACGTTGCTGCTTTTTTATTAATAATATTATTATTTATCAATAATATTATTAATTATTGGATATCTGTGAATTCTCCCTTGTCTAAAGATCAGCTCTCATAAGAACAGATCGCTAACCTTTTCAGATTCATACAGCAGCAGGAACTCCTGTCAAAAGAACAGCGTCCCTGCTCCTGTAAACTCAGAGGTAAAAAAAAAAAAAGAAAAACATTATATGCTTCCCCACTCAGCTAAAATGCATAATGTAGGGAATTTATGTGGCAATATATTAAAGGGGTTGTCTGGTTTTAGTCAACTTTTAATATACTGCTGCTATTATAAGAAGCAAAAGAGCCTATGCTTATCTCTCCACAGGTCTCAGGTGTCCCCCACTGATCACAGTCATCTCCACTTCCAAGAAGAACTCTTCTCCGGAGTGACAGCCCGCTCATCTTATCACTGGCCACAGTCTGTCCTGTCTCAGTCAGTGATTGGCTGACCAGGCTGTCTTTCCCAAGACAAGTTTGCCTAGGAAGTGGAGGTGGCTGCGATCAGGAGACCCATAGGAGAACATCGGGAGAGTATGGGTAAGCATAGGCTCTTTTTTGTTTTCTATATAACAGTAGCTTTATACTAAAAGTTGTCTAATGCCGGAAACTCCTTTAAGCATCAATGCTTACCTGTAAGCATTTTCACTTACTGATTTGCGAGGCATCCAATGTAAATCTCACTACTTAGGAGTATAGATGATCCAACAGCAGAAAATAGGTTCTATAGAACTCAAACCTTGCTGAACCTTCCGCATTTGATTCCCGGCTGTCTCCTCCTTCTCCACAGACTGAGAAGGCATTTGGAATCAAATGTGGAAGGTTCGAGTTTGATAGAACCTAAGATTTTCCGCTGTTTGATCATCTCTACTCAGGAGCAAGGACTGCTGTCTGTGAGAGGAGTCCCTGCTCCTGTTGATGATTAACCCTAAACAAATCACCAAATATTTAGGTTTGGATGAAGTGGCATTTGTCATATCTGGGAGGTTTATACACATAAATCCTCTGATGTATTTTGCCAAACACTGCAAAAATGTAGCAAGAAATAAGTCATATTCATCCCATCCCCAGCTCCCTGCACAATGTGTGGTCAGTATGGAGGGCTACAGAGAGAGTGAGCTGAACCTCTGCCTCTAGACTGCTGTTTTGCAGGGCAAAAGCCAAAGGGGCCATGGTCCAAAGTTAAACGGTCTCCCTCATTGTGTTAACATAGTCTGAAACATAAGAGCAATAGTACAGTGTATCCCTTTACATACTGCTCTATCCACCGATGTCTGAAAGGAATAAATAACCATTTATAATTATAAAGACTTGAGAGATTTATTCCTAATGTGAAAAATGGGTCAAACACGCCAAGCTTCCATGTTCAGCCAGCTATTGAAAGCTGAATGTATAATTTGCTGATCTATTCTTGATGATGATTTCCAGTCTTTGCTGTACAGCATTCCCCAAGTGAGAAGAACATAGAAATAAATGGCATAAATAATACTTGGAGATAACCTGAACATGAGGCTGGAGAATTTCTTATAGGAGGAGGAGGAGGAGGAGGAAAAGTAAATGATGTCGCTGGAACAATAGAAAACTTGTGTTCCTTATTCTGCAACGGCTCTCCCCATTATCAATGAATTCTTTTATTTGCAAGACTTAATAATGGCATGAAAATTGTAGCTTTCTTATACATCAAATGCATATTCCTCAATCATTTTTGCTTGGATGTCAATGGAAAAATAGCAAGGACTGGCATCAGAAAGAAATAATCGAGTCTTACAAGGCTTAAGAAAAGTTGTGCCCTGTTTGGATAACAAAGTCATAACTTTTTTTTTTAACCTTTTTTTATTTTTATTTAAGCATGTTATTCCAGTAATTTGCATCGGAAAAGGTTCTCAAAACTGGGTCCATGTTCTTTCAAACCTTCAAGTGTTTTTTAAGGATTAGAAAAAGCACAGCTACTTTCTTGCAAAACAGTGCCACCCTTTGTCTTCAAGTAGTATGTGGTATTGCACTTTAGCTCCATTTACTTTAATAGAACTGAGCTGCAATACCTCACCCAGACTGAGCACAGGAAAAGAGCTGATTCTGAAAGAAAGTGACCAGGTTTTACTAATTCTGGATTAATTGTGTCTAGAGACACAATTAAGACACCAAACATTATACATGTGTCTGTCAAAAACAAGAATTTTGGAAGGGCCACCAGAAAATCTAATGTACATGGAGGTATTCTGACTTCTAAAATGCAGTTGGACAGAAGGATCAGCCATAATAGATTTCAACTGCCCAATCTTTTTGTTCTCCAGAAGATAAGCTTTACCCCCCCCCCCCCCCCCCCCCTTCCCATTTCACAAAAACAGGGGCACTTCATTGCACCAAGTGAGAGATAACTGGTGGGTAAGCAGAGGTATGGCTACTATCAAGCAACATTGCACTTTGACCAGTTTCATGCTCATGAGGATGTCTATTACTTTGCCTGTCTCTCCTCATTCTCATCTCCTCATCCTCGAGTGTTGTACAAGCAGCAAAACACTTGAGAATTTACATAATGTTTAGCAAGCTCTTAAGGGATGATTGTTGCCTTGGATAAATGGTCAGGAGCAATGTTTGTACAAAACCAAGGGCGTTACTGAGAAGAACGAGCCACTGAACAGGTACGGGACTTTAGCGTTGGTTCAGTAGCGCATTCTTCTCATTGAAACCCTCAGATTGCCCCAGTTAGTTACAAGTCTTTAACAAATGCACCAAAGACTATTAGCTAGAAGCCAAATATTTGCAATGAGAATTGTGGCCAATCCACTTTTACGCCCCAAAGACACTGATTAAAGAGAAGTCGGGTAAAGATTTAACCCCTGTTCAATGAACGATCAACTGGTGAATGCTATTTTTACAAGGCATTCACATTTCACACTATATTGGCCATTATAGATTGGCCGTACCGGATCAATGGCACCAAGAAGAAAACGATTGATCTTTCTGGGAATGTTCTTTGAAATAAAGATTGTTCCTCAACAAAAAAGTTAGTCTGAGCAAAAGGTCGATTAACTTTTTCTTTGATGGAATTTTCAAACATGGCTGATGCTTTTGAAGATAAAGATAGTCTGCTATTGGTCGGCTAATACATCCCCCCCCATGCTTGTTTGAGAGGAAATTGTCCATACTTAACTATAACATTACATCTATGGGCACCTTTAAAATTAGTTTCTTTGGGTAACTTGTATAAAAAAAATTTGTTGCCTTCTATAGACTACCTAAGTAACAAATCAGATATCTGCATCTATGTAGTTTGTCTAGTTGGTTACAGTCTACCCTACAGCTTGGGTGTTGTCAGTTGTGGACTGGCGGAATGACGTTGGTTGATTCATAGTCATTTTAAGGCTTGAGCTTTATTACATTATAATGTGAGGGTTAAAAGGCGACATTCATTACATTGTGTTCTCTACTGTGGATATCTATGAGAAAGCGACATTTTCGACCCCACAGCTCCGAGGACCCTGCCATCTTTTATTGACAATACCATTATCTTTTACAACGTTAAAATGCATTTTTGATATGATTGCAATTTGTGATTTTGCAATATAGATCTTTTAACCTTTTGAAGGTTAAAGGGACATCTTCAATCTATTGTGCCCATTTCCCACTACACTAGGTAATCCATCTTGTGACATAAAACAAATATGACTCTTATTATCTCTGCCTCCCATTAACCCCAGGGCACAGAACTTCTAAATACTTCTAATTTCTGGCAATATGATGCTTGACAAGAAATGAAGTCATTACACACTGTAATCATAAATCATATATGCATATGTGGTCCTTAACTAGAAAGTGTAAATCCTCACAAAGAACTTGAGACATTGAGATGAATGATAGTGTGCACTGGGTTAATTTCCCACATTGAAGATAGTGATGACATCAAGGACGTCTAATCTGGGACTACGTAAGTGTAGGGCCGCGTACTAAACTTTCCTGTGGATTTATTTACAAGGATGATGGTAATATACCTCTCTATTGAATCTTCTCAGGGCCTGCCTTAGGGTAGACGACACCCTGTGCAAAATTTGTTTTTGCCCTCCCCCCCCCCATAGTCCACCCAATAACACACCACATATCAGAATCAACAGGATATGAGGCCAGAATGTATATAGGGAGTACTCTCATAGTGTACTACTAGTCATTTTTACTGCCCACATAAACCCCTTTAAGGGCTCACTCTAAGTATTCACACACAGTATGTTACCAGCACCATACAGTGTTTACACATTGCCTCCATACCCATGACCACTATCACTACAGACCCCACAACAGATTGCATTTACATCCAGAGACTCACAGGGGGCATCTTCACTGATCAGAGTCATTCACTTTTTCTTTTTCTCTCCATTCTGCCTGGGCCATCTTGCAGTCCTCTCCTGGTCATGAATCTTCTCTCCAGAATCTGCCAGAGAAACATTTTAGGCTACTTGGTGCAGCACATATAATAGTTAGATCCCCTATGCCTCTATATAGTAGTCTGGCCCCTCTGTGAAGCCTTTATATAGTAGGTGGCCCCTCTGTGCAATTTTCATATAGTAGGTGTCCCCCTCTCTATGTTATCTCCTATAGTAATGTCCCCTGGCCTCTAAAGTTAGTGGCCCCCTCTGTGCAGCCCCCTATCATAATGGCCTCATGTGCTCTTCTTATAGTAATATCCCCCCCACCCATGTGCTCCCCATATAGGAATGACCCCCGTGGTCTACCCTTATAGTAATGACCTCTCCCAATAGTAATGACCCCCCCATAGTCTCCTCTTATAGTAATGACCCCTCCCCATGTGCTCTCCCCATAGTAATACCCCCATGTGCTCTCCCCATAGTAATCCCCCCATGCTGCCTCCATAGTTATACCCCCTACGCTCTCCCCATAGTAATTCCCCCCTGTGCTCTCCCCATAGTAATTCCCCCCTGTGCTCTCCCCATAGTAATCCCCCCTGTTCTAACCATAGTAATCCCCCCTGTGCTTTCACCATAGTAATTCCCCCACTGAAAACCAGAATAAATAAATAAACTCACCTGCAGGCTCCATCAAAGCAGTGTTGCTCCCAGCAGCCAGCGCTCCATTCCTTTCCTCTGGCACAGATGTCGCGTCGGAGATGCCGCCTGTGCCGGAAGGCCGCTGCACACACAACTGAATGTGGCACTCACCCGGGAATCTGGGACAGGTGCCCTGGATTCCTGGATGCCCTTACAGCTTGTCGGTGCCCACTAGAGGCTCTTCTGAGCCTCAAGTTGGCCTGTCAGACATTAAAAAGAAGGAGTTTCCAGGTTCACCTGGCGGCACCCCCTTTTGCTTGATGAGGTGATTTGCCCTGTGCTGTTGCACAGGTTGCACACCCCTAAAGCCGGCCCTTCTTTTGATTGATGGGGTGATACGCCCTGTGCGCTTACACAGGTCGCACACCTGGCCCTGAATCTTCTGACCTATATCTTACCCTTCTCTGACTTCCTATTTCTCTAATGAATTGGTATTGTATTTGACTGCTTGGTTTTCGGACCCATTTTTTGACAACTACTTATGTCTTTATTTGTCTTGTCTCATCTCAGTGTGCTTTTTGGTGTAGGAAGGGAACGTTGACCACTTGTCACTGACCACCTAGGGTAGGATGGGCATGTACATATGGACAGTTTGGGACAGTTTTCCCTAACTATTCACTCTGGTTGTACGTTCTTTACATGTCTAAAGATTTTTTTTTTTGTCTGAAGAAGCTTTAAGCTTAACTAAACGTATGGAAGTAAGTGGTCATATTAAAATGATATGTTTGTGGACCTCAAGTGTGTGTGACATACTTTAGACTTTCCTTGTGGATTGATGTGTTGACCACCAGCTGAAACCCCCTAGACCTCTTTAGGTTTTACACTTCAGCTCTCCCAGGCATGAATGATTAAGGACTGCAAGTTATTTCCCTCCGCACACCTTTTCATGTTAAGGAAATACATCTGAAAGCAGTGCGATGCCTGTGCCAGCAATTAATTATATATGAATACATATGCATATGATTACAAGCCAAAAACCGGATAATGGAAATGTACTGAATGACAGGCCTTACACTTAACTGCTTGTTCCCATAAAATTAGCCGTGATTTCCTTCTCTTGTACATGTCGCTTAAAATTATTTATCATCTCCTTAGCATCCATTTCCATTTGCTTACATAATTGGATGGCTATCTTATCTGGGGGCTGGAATAAATAGACACCATCATTTTCCTAGTTGTAGTTTTCAGAGAAAGTAATTGAATATTACAACATCAGCAAAGATCAGCCGCCCCAGACTGAGTAATTGTATTGTTCAGGGTAATGACATTGTGATGTATTAGGACAGTGCCGGCTACCTGCTCACATGGCCTCACCCTACTATATTTCATAGACGTCCACCATGGTTACAGATCTGTTGCTTGTGTAGATGTATGTTATCTAAATAGTCATAGGTTGTTAAAAGTTTTTCTAGATACACTGTTTTAGGTCCAACCTCCTGAATAGTTTTCTAATATATTTGGAATAATGGCCAGATATATGGTCCATATCCTTTCAATCATAATAATCTAGCCTCTGTCTGCTTACAGTCACTATTAGGAAGAGCCTAGCTGCTTATTTCTCTTTTTTCTTATTTTTTTTTTTATTCAATTCATAACTAGGACTTAGTAGAGATGATCAAAAATCGGGAATTTTCAAGTTCGATCGAAAGGGAACCTTCTTCATTTAATTCCCGATGCCTTCCCGCTCTGTGGGGAAGGTGGAGACAGCCCGAGTACCTCATGGAGAACAGGGATACAGCCTACTACCTAGGCTGTATCCCTGTTTTCCAGGCGGTACACTGTCTGTCTCCACCTTCCCCATGGAACGGGAAGGCATCGGGAATCAAATGAGGAAGGTTCCAGTTCGATCAAACTTGAAAATTCCTTATGTTCGTTCATCTCTAGTAGTTAGTTCTTGAGCTTCCCTAGAGGCATCTGCAGAAACTTTGAATTTTTATTATTCAATGGAGTTGTCTGGCGTTAGCAAATATTTCTTTTATAACTGTGGTCATAGAGGAAATAAAAAAACATCCTATGCTTACCTGTCCGTGATCCCTCGGTGCACTGGTGGTGTTTCCAGTGTTTCTCCCGCTGACTGTAGGCACTTCATTTTTAAGACAGACTCATCTCAGGAGTTTTAGCCCATTCAGCCAATCACTGGCTGTTGTGTTGTCCTGTCTTGGTCAGTAATTGGCTGATTGGGCTGTCAGTCCCAAGACAAGAATGAGTTCAGTGCACCAAATCTCTCTAGGTGTCTCATGTCATATATAGGAGTCACCAACTCCTCTATTTCATAAAGTCAATGAAAAATGATACACACAACTAGATGTTTGCAAATATTATTTCCACAACTGGATTCCAAAAAAAATTCTAACAGTCTTGTAACAATTTTATAGTGATTCAAACCTTGTAGGATACATTTACTTACACCCATGAGTGTGGACACATTGAGTGGATTCCGTCTTTACATCCTGCTTGGATGCTCCTGAGATCCGTGTGTCCAAACGGCAGAGACTTCCGTGGCAGAAGAGAGGCCAGTAGCTGGAGTAGTCACTAGTCACGCTACATTTCGGAGGTTCACACCCTCCTTTCTCAAGCGATAAAGAAGGGCGTGAACCTCCGAAACGTATGGTCACTACGCCAGCTACTGGCCTCCCTTCTGCCACGGAGGTCTCTGCCGTTTGGACACACAGATCTCAGCAGGATGTGAAGACAGAACCCCCTCAATGTGTCCGCACTCGTAGGTGTCAGTAAATGTATCTTACAAAGTTTGAATCACTATGAAATTGTTACAAGTCTGTTGGAAAACAAAAATTGTGAATCCAGTCACAAGACAAGTCCGTCTCAGAAGTGAAGTGTTTGCAGTTAGCAGGAACTACCGGAGACACCATCAACAGCACACAGGCATTTACACTTTATGATTTTGTAGGTATATTTGAACTTCTTAAATTTCTAGGTATATTCATATTACCTGCTCTATGCTTAACATCAAAATGCATTACATAGCCCAAAAGTATAATGTTATTAAAATGAGACTTTCCTAATTTAGAAGGCTCTGGAGTGCATCCTGCTGCTCTATTGGAGATGAAAATTAGACTTTTTTTAAAATAAAATAATAACAATAGTCTAAACAGTTGACAATTGGTGGTGATGTCGCTATGCAAACAATGCTATAAATTCTCAATGTGCCCCCCCTTGGTTTTCAACAATTCCCAAAGCCATGTTTATTTGTTTGTTGGTTTGTTTTTACTTATGAGTGCCGTGAGACAGTTTTGCTACAGCACAGACCTGACACTAATTCAGGTTTTTCATGGTAGACCAGGACCATAAAGAAGCCCTACATCAACAGTGAGATTGAGGAGGCTTTTATATTATTCATGTATGTTAAACTTTTTGTATTCATGGCAGGTCACATGTTCTAATACAAATTAACTTTTTATTTATTTATTTATTTATTTATTTATTTCATACCCCCCCCCCCCCCCCAACTAGATGAAGAATTGAAGGTAACTTGTGGGAGTGTTAATGGATTCCCATTTAAATGGTTCATTTGTCAATGATTGTTCTTTATTTGAGATGATTGTTTATCTTAGTCTAGATAAGATGGAGCCACCCAGCCATATAATGAATTTCCTTGCGTTTTAATCAACTTCTTTATAGTACATATTATCAAGTAGTTTGTGTCAGTTAATCTGTGGAAAAATGTAAAATACCACTGAGTGGAGGATTTACAAAAAATATATATATTTTAAAGAATTTAAAGGGGAACTATTAGAGGGTTAATAATAATCAATTGGTGGGCTTTGTCCAACAATAACTCAACTAAGGAACAAGACCTGGGGTGATACAAATTTTTAGCAAATCTGGATAACATGTCAAAGTTTGACCAAATCACAGACTGTATGTTGCTTGACATGATGTAAAAATAACACACAAGTATTATTTACCTACCCTGATGCCCCTCAGTCTCCTAGTTTCTTAGTGCTCATTGTTGCCAGCCATTGGCTGAGTGGACAGGTCTTCCCCCAACTCCCTGACTCATAAGCAAGCAGATGCATTGGGTAATGGAAGTCCATTAAACGTGATCTGTGGGGGACCAGGGTTAATAAGTATCACTTATTTATATTTACATCATGTCCAGAAATGTTGCCGGAATACCCCTTTAACACTTTTACGTTTTAGTTTTTAGATATTGCTGGTCACAAACTACAATATACATCTCCACTTACCAGATAATAGTCTGTGAGTAAACTTTGTGCTATGTACTTGAAAAGTCGATTGAAAACCCCATAAATGGCTAAAATCCAATGAATTCCAAAACACCTGGAATTGTTTTTGCTGGTCTAATAGCCATAGCCGGGGCTGTTTACCATGCACAAGGCGAAGCATCAGGAGTTCTTGCTACGGGGCTGTGAATGGAGCCTTGTGATTATGCAGAATGTCATCTTTTGCTTTACATACTTTTTTCTCCGACGTATATGAAGATAGCAGAGTTCATCTGGAAGCTGAGGCTATAATTATTTTCCTCTCTATGCGGTAGAATTTTCATTTGCTCTTTCTAAGTTTCTCTCCAACTCTGAGAATTGTATTTTCTCACCTGGTTCCAGCAATGTTTTGTACTTATCATGATATTGCAGCTTTGGGTGAAGAATTTTATTTTATTCCTTTTTTTTTTTTTTTTTTTACTTTTACTTGTCTCAAACATTTTTCTTGAGTGTCAATCATGTCTGAACAGCTCGGCTTGGTTCAGACTTCATAATAACAGGACTTAGTTTGTAGCTGCACTTCCCGATATCAATTAGGTATTTTTTACCTCTCTGGAACTTATATTAGTAAATCTTTTGCTTCCCACCTCCTCAATGGAAAGTGACACAGACTTCTCCCATCTCCTGCTAATGCTGAGCTGTCAACCCTGTCGATTCTCTAGATTGCAGGCTTCAGAGGTATTCCCTTCAGTATAAGGTTCCTCATTGTCTGTTGAGGACATAAAACTGAATGACTATGGTTTTCCGTAAGTAATTTTCCAAGAGACCCAGGACTACATTTAACTTCTCACGACTGCTGTGAAATGTAGGGTTCTTTAGCTTTTTATAGGCTGTGAGAGGATCTGTAAAATGATTGAAGCCAGCAAAGTCCTTGTATTAGGATGAAGTTCATAAAACGAGTGATTGAGGAGGAATTAAGATATTGGGCACTGGACATAGACGAGATAAATAAAATAATAATAATAATAATAATAATAATAATAATAAATAATAATAATAATAGAGAAACTGTTATGTTTTTCTAATCCTGGACAATTCTTTCTTTTGTGTTTGATTGGCCCAGGACATAATGAATAATTGTACTGGTTGTTATTGGAAACAGTCAGCAAGCTTGCTGACAGACACACCCCTGAGGATCTTTGCTGATGTACACACTAGTAATGCAGTTGTACATTATTATATTATATTCAATAATATTATTGGAGAGGGCCTAGCATAAAGATAACACTTTCCAGAATGAAAATCACCAGGGTCAGCTGGCATTGACATCAAGATAACAATGAATACTGGGAAATTTCAGCTCTGAAGCAGCTCCAGATATGCTCTAAAACAGGATCAGTACATGATAAGTGATGGACTGTAGGTTGGATAAAGATCTGTAATTGTGTGCAAGTAAAACAGTCTCTGCAATAAACAAATAAGAGCTCCATACAAAGCGCTCGTTTGCAGTAATGATCGGGCCAGCATTGGCCCATCTAATAGGACCCTAAAAGTACTATTACACGGAACGATAATCGGCCAAATCGGCCCTATCCAGCTGATTATCGTTCCATGAAATAAAGACAACGATCAGCCGATGATCGTTGTCATCGGCTGATCATTGATATAGATTCTGACCTATAATTGTCGGGTGCCAACCATGTATCCCTAAGTGTAATAGAAGTGCGCAGCCAGTGCTGACGATTAGCAAAGAAAAATATATTACCTATCCAGGCTAAAGGGCTACTCTTGCTCTGTTCTCTCCCCTGGTCCCACGCTCTCCAGCTTCAGAGCGGGAGACAGGTTGCTCTGAAGCTGTAGCGTGCGAACTCGTGGAGAAGCACAGAATGAGAGGAGCCCTGCAGCCTGGACAGGTAATATATAAAGTTTAAACAAGGGCTGCAAGGACATCGGTAACTATGTCCCTGCAGCCCTTGTTAAACGATTATCGGGCCGTGTAATAGTAAATGAGCGCCGATCTAGCAGATCATCTCTTTATACATTTATTATCAGGCCACCATCGGCCTGTCTAATAGTACCCTAAGTCTATCTCTTAATGGGACAATTACAGGTTCTTGCTGTAAGGCATATTGTTAAAAACAGCTCAGGCACGATGACAACCCAGTTTAAAGTACAAAAAATGAAATTACAATCAACATATAAAAACTATTAGAATGAAGACCGTTTCATTTCACTATCTGCCTCTAATCCCTAAAAGAATCTCTAAGATACTTGTCCTTGATCACATTCATCATGGCGGCTTTCAGATGGACACGTATTTAGAATATTAATCCATATCATTCTTTTTATTATTCATATGCCCATTTATTTTATCCGCATTCCTTCAATCAATGATCTAGTCTTGAGGGGCCATTACCATGTATCTGCATTAAGGTTTACCGGGTCTGGTGGTTCCTTTCCCAGTTCTGTCCCTTAGGGTCCTAATACACCAACAGATTATCTGACAGATTTTTTTTTAAGCCAAAGCCAGGAAAAAAGTTAAAAAGAGGAGAAATATCAGTCTTTCCTTTATTACCTGTTCTCTGGTTATAGTCCGTTCCTGGTTTTGGCTCAAAAAAATCTGTCAGATAATCTGTTGGTGTAATAGGGCCCTTACTTTGCAGAATCATCCACTTGACAGGAAGAATATACTAAAAGACCCAGTTCCTCCCTCATGGCACTAAAGTGAACCCAAGGAGGACCAAATGGACCCTGGCACCTATAGCATCAACAATTGATCTCACACATCTTCCAGTTAGTTATACAAAGCTATTTATAGAGAAAGAATGATCTTATAACTCATAATATGCATCACCCTTTTATTGGTGCCCTAGGCAGCTGCCCTTTCCGCCCACTCCCCAACAACACCATGTACTGTAGGCAATATCTACATTCTGATGATTCAATATGGAAATTGCACAATTAATTTTCCAGGGTTAAAACGTCAACATCAGGTTCTTATTGATCATTTACCCCGGTAAGGTACATAGCGGCTTCTCCTTTAATTACCTATATTGTGTAACTTTTTAATGAAGTAAAACTTTAGGCTGTTTGATGTGGAATCTTTTTCATGTAGATTGTATATTATCAAGCAAACTAATAACATGCAGGGGATCTGCAGGTGGAAGTGCCAAGGGATATCCTATGAATACATTGTGCTTATATCCAGCTGATTTATTCGCATCTTCGTCTTTAGAACCTATAAATTTATAGGTGTGGAAGATGTCTCAGTCCATGACAAACCAGTGGCAGCTGTTAATCAAAGCTCTTCATTAGTCGGGGTTTGACGGAGCTACACAGGGGACCCCCATCCTACCTGTATTCCTTACTTAATGAACTAGTTATACCGAGAATGGAACAGGAATTGCCCGGTCTCATCGGATTATCTCCAACACTGTTGTGCCCTCAGGTCCCAAAAGAGGATAATTAAGATGTATTGTAAGTTATATGAGGGTTTCTCTTGGCCAGATTCCATATTACATTAATATTCAAGTAGCAGAGTAGCATATTGGGAAATGATATGTGGCAGTAATAGGGCAGAAAATAATGCTATGTATGTAAATAAAAGCTCTGCATTATTTATAGCCTCTCTCCTTTACATAGAAATAGCACTTTATACAAACTCATTGTGGCAGGGAAACTGCAGATAACCTCTGTCCATTAGGTATATACAGTATATATGTGTGTACATCCCATGAACATATTTAGAAGATAAGTGGTTCATACTCTAATATGGTAGAAAAAAAAAATCAGTTTAGGAATCTATTGTGAGTGACCTTTGCATAGGTCTAAGTCGGTGCTTATATATATATATATATATTTATTTATGTGCATATGAATTAAATATATTGTTCCCTATTATAGCTAGAATAGGCTGAGGGGAGGCTGGCAGCAGTGTTCAGAAAGCTGATAGCTCTTTAATAGTAATGAAAAGGCGATGTGACGCGGTTTGAGCTTCTGTAGGAGTCCTTAATGCATACGTTAGATATCTATAAGCGATATACCGAATGGGTTTTCCTGTTATGACTAGTGGATAATGACCCACTGTATCACATCCTGAGGAATCTGTCTAAGGGTCTTGTTACATGGAGTGATTATTGGACGAATAGGTCAGTATCACACAGGGTAATAGGGTCAGTGATAAGCCAACAAATGGGTAAACACTCAGTACTTTGGTGCATGTAGTAGGATCATAAATGACCCACAGGTATTCACCCTTTAAACCATGTATAGGTATCTGGTCTTGGCTGCTGGTCACCACCAGGTCTGTACCCCTATGGGTAATTCCAACAGGGATCTGATCTTCGTTGCAGATGATCACCAGGTCCCTACCCTTAGCAGTGGTTCCAACAGGGATCTGGTCTTCGCTGCAGGTGGCCGTCAGGTCCCTACCCCTAGTAGTGGTTCCACTTTGGATCTGGAGAACCTAGTGCCAGGTACCACGGAACCAAGAAGGAGAGGGGTCCAGGTACAGGCCGAGGTCATTACAGGCACAGTCAGAGAAAAAGCCAAAAGGTCAGGCTGGGCAGCAGCTAATACTAGACACAGGAGATACAAGGATGATCTGAAGATTGCAAGCTGATGTCATATACACTAATGGATACCTTAAAGGAGTTATCCAGAATTAGATAAATATGAATGCTCTCCAATCTAAAGTCACACCGGTCTGCAGGTTGTGCAGGTTTTCATTACAAAAAAAATAAACAAAAAAAACTAGCTTTTTTAATCCACTGCAAGTGGAACGCTATGAACTTTTTCTGATAGGTGGGAATGGTAGAATTGGTAGATATAGCAAGTGATAGATGGTTATTGGTTATGGAGGTGTTTGGGTGCATGAGCTGGAGCTTTTATGGTGGAGCCCAAAATAATAGCAGAGGCATAAGCCAGAGCACAGCATTGGGGGAGGGGGGATTATAGACATATGCAGTGCTGTACCCGACATCCTGGGGAGAGTAGTATGCAAGCGGGAGTGAACCACCAACATTAGATTTTAACCCTTAGGCGACCCTGGACATACCCAAACGTCCAGGGCCGCCTCCATGCGTTCAGAGCGGCGGCCTCGCTCTTAACTGCCCCGGTCCCGGGTGCGGCTCGTAGCCCGGGACCGTGGCTATTAGCAGGCACGGTCTGATCGCCGTGCCCGATAATAAAGTAATTGGATGCAGCTGTCAGAGTTGACACCGGCATCCGATTACTTGATGCAGCCGATCCCTGGTGTCTAGTGGGGTGGATCGCTCCTCCGAGACAACGTCCGGGAGGAGCAATCCACACATCTTAAGCCGTCCGGGGTCTGCGCCGTAATGGCGCTGATCCCGGCTCGGCACTCGATTGCTTCCGGCGGCAGCATATCTATGCAGCATAGATCTCAATGAGAGATCAGTGTACTTATACTAGAAGTCCCCCAGGTGGGCTTCTAGTATAAGTGTAAAAGAAAAAAAAAAGTGTTGTTATTAGTAAAAAGCCCCCTCCCCTAATAAAAGTCAGAATCGCCCCCCTTTTCCCATGTTATAAATAAAAATAAATAAATAAACATATTTGATATCGCCGCATGCGTAATTGCCCAAACTATTAATTAATCACATTCCTGATCTCGCATGAAAAAATGGCGTAAGTGTAAAAAATCTGAAAGTGCAAAATTGCGCATTTTTTGGTCGCATCAAATCCAGAAAAATAGTAATAAAAAGCGATCAAAAAGTTGCATATGCGTAATCAAGACACCGATAGATGAACACATTATGGCGCAAAAAATGACACCTCACACAGCCCCATAGACCAAAGCATAAAAGCGCTATAAGCCTGGGAATGGAGCGATTTTAAGGAACATATATTTGTTAACAATGGTTTGAATTTTTTACAGGCCATCAGATACAATGAAAGTTATACAAGTTTTATATCGTTGTAATCCTAAAGACTTGAGGAACATATATAACAAGTCAGTTTTACCCCAGGGCGAGCAGCGTAAAAACGACACATTAATTTTTTTCTGATTTCGCAGTGTACTTTAATGAAAAAAATCAGCCTGTCATTGCAAAGTACAATTAGTGGCACAAAAAATAAGGGCTTATGTGGGGTTCTAGGTAAAAAATGCAAGTGCTATGGCCTTTTAAACCCAAGGGGCTAAAAACGTAAACGCAAAAATTAAAATTGGCCCGGTCCTCTAAGGGTTAAACAGACATAAAAAAATTGTTCTCTTTAGATTATCCTTACCTGTCAAAATAGTCCCTCGATAATGAACAGATGACAAATTGTCCCCTATCTGGTAGTAAGTGCCCAATGCTCAGTATCACTGCTGTGCTACCACAACAGAACCTAAGCATTTCACACTGCCCCTTCCCATGTAATGCCTTATTTCACCTGTGGTGGTGCTGTCAAGAAACCTAACATTTGATATACTGTATGTTGTTTTTCTCCAGATTGCAGCCAGTCTGTATGATCAAATCTCAATTTCTGAGCAATATCACTTACAGAAAAAGTTTCCCTCTAAGTAGAAACGTCCATTCATAATCTACTTTTTTTTTCTTTTTCTTTTACGGCTGTGACATTTCCTTTCACTCTTTCCTTCTTTACAGCAAATTAACTTAATCGTCTTGACAGTCAAGGTTTTGTAACCTTTACATTAGATAAATATTGTTCATTATGTTCTGTATATGGAGCTTAATTTTATCAATTACCTGTAGGTTATAGCCTTAATTTTTTCTCCCTGCACATTTGGATATGCTGCTTATAAGTGAACCCAATGGCGTCTTCTTACCTAGAATAACGTAACGTTTTCTCTTTCCACTTCTATTATCTCAACCAACTTGCACATAAAGTACTCTAACTATACTGTAGCTTAGTAATACGGGTTGATAAAGGTCTCCTTTTCTAAAGAGCTAAATGAACAGCTACTAGGGATATGTGAGAACGTTTCATTTTAACCTCAACAAGGCCACCAGAAGCTGTGTATTATAGTCCAAAATACAATAAGCTTTTTACCATATTTTCTTTTTTTTTTCTTCCCTAAATCGAACATTTAAAGCTAACATAATTTCTTTTTTTACACTTTTTGCAAAGTTCAGAACAAGTTTAGAAACATAGCTGTCACACATCTACAAAAAAAATAAATAAATGTTTTCTGACCTGTCCACACTATCCGGGTGTCCTCCTCCGGGACTCCAGTGTCTTCATTTATCTCCAGACTGGTTATCCAATAATTGTCTAAGAAGGGACAGCACCACGGCCAGTGATTGGTTGAGGAGGCTTTTACTCTTGTCTCAGCCAATCACTGGCTGCGGTGCTGTATCCTCTCATTCAGTCAGTGATTGGCTGACTGCAATGGGACAGCTGCGTGGCCAGTGCTTGGCTGACTGAGATGGGAGAGCTATGTGGCCAGTGATTGGCTGAGTGGGCTGTCACTCTAGAGACAAGAATGACAGCCCATTTAGCCAATCATTGGCCGAGCTGCTGTCCCATCTCAGTCGGTGATTGGCTGAATTAAATTTTGGTGACTGTGGGGGACACCATATATAAATGCAATCTATCTATGCAATTTAGCTGTTTTAGTTCGGTTCATTTAAGGTGAACTTTACAGTAAAGTTGCCGAACCAAACTTTTTTAAAGTTTTCCTTCACTTTATTGGATGAAGTCTGGTACCTTTTCAGAATTGGGTTTCAGTTGATTTATTATTATTATTATTATTATTATTATTATTATTATTATTATTTATTTTATTATTATTTTTTTTAATAAAAGACTTGTGTCCCAGTCAAAATTTCTCGGCTAAGCAGTCTAGCTCTATACCAGTACAGGGTTTTATGCCTCTTACAGAAGGTAAAGTCCAACTGATATTAGTGCATCAGACCCCCTTGTTTTCTCTCACAATTGTGGTATCCCAAAAGGTGCAGTATTCCTTTCTATTGCGTTTTCCTGTAACACATATTCTATAGACTCTCAGTAGACTCTCCAATCAATGGAGCCATTACCCACCTCAGTCACTGGTTGACACTCGTAAGTCTGAGAATGGGGATTAAGGATGCAATGCTGTTGGAAGCAATGGCATACAATGCTGTTTAGGGATCATGGTAGGTGGGTACATTTTTAAATTTTTTCTGAAGCCCCAACATTTTTACACACACACACACACACACACACACACACACACACACACACATATATATTTATTTTTATTTTATTTTTTTACAACCACTTTATAAGCTGCATCGGCCACCTTCTTTACAACCCATAGACTGTACAGATGTTCCTAGACTGTTATTGGGGTGCTAACTGGAGATAAGCAGGACCCAAGCTTATTCGAGCAGTAGTGCTCGGCATTTGAATATCGTTGGCCGAAGAAGTTGGATTCAGGCCTAAGGAGTCCAGAAAAGCATGAATATATCCTATGTCCTATGGCTGTATCCATGGTTTCAGGTTTCCCTAGGGCTGCATCCAACTTTGCCATCCACCAGTATTCAAATGCTGAGTGATCTGACTTAAGCATCCTCGACTCACTCTCATCTCTAGTGCTAACCCTTTAAGAGCTCTATCTATTTATCTGGTGCTGCCTGAATCCATGGTGCGGCAGCTCCACATAGGTGATGACGGCATGCACCCTTCCACACTACCACCCAATGTGCAACACAATACACTGCAATACAACTGTTTCTCCAGCCTCCGTGTTGGCAAAGCCCCAGATATTGGACTTCCACTAATCATAATATTATATTATATCTAAGAGATATGCCATAACATTATGGAGTGAGATTACCCCTTTAACAGGAAAACACCATATGTTGTGTATTCAGCAAATTTTCATGTTGTCAAATGAGTAAATGAACCCATACATAATTCTTACAAACCTTATAATACTATAGTTGCCATAAACAAAAAAAAAAAACTTACTTAGCTTCATATTTTTCTGCTCTGAATGTCACTTACTTAGTTTGTTTATGACATGGCAGGTGAGTCTCACAATAGAGACTATTTTTTTTTTTTTTTTTTTTCAAAAAGTGTATTCTTGTGTATACGGATAATAATGGCATTGTGTTTACTGTATTATATGTGAACTTATTCTAGGTATTCTGTGACATATTTTAGTCCTAATACAATGCTAAAAAGGTTTTTGAGGCCTTCGTATAAAACTTAAGTATGTGTTCTTTGTGTAAATGGATAATACAAGGATTTTGTATTATGCTTGCACTATTGTATTTTTTGCTTTCTCCTTTTAGATGTCTCTTTCTGTAGTTGTAAAATTGTTTTCTATTGTATTTTCTTACTTGCCGTAGTTATTTATTTATTTATTTTTTTGTGGCCAACTGATAAATAAAAGAACACATATATTACAATTGCCTGAGAGAGTTTTTATAGAGACACCAAAAAGAGTTTGGTGTAAAAATAACCTTTGTGAACAATACTTTTTATCTACTTTAAGTTCACACATTGTAAGAAGTGCCGAGTGGTACAAAAGTGAAAAAGATGAATTAACTTCCAAACCTTCAAGTGGTGTCTGTTATCCTACTTGCTCCGTACTATGTTTTAGAGGTTAAACTAAATGATGTGTTTAAATAAAATGTGGGAACAAGGTTCTTCCCCTTTCAAGAGACTTTTCTACTGGGTGAGGCTTCTTCAGCCTAAACATACTGATCCTCGAAAGGGGAAAAAAAACTAAAAAAACTAATGGCTGGTATTGGTGAACTGCAAACCGATTCATTTACTTTGATTAATATTGGCTTCATACCATTGTAAAACTCCAGAATGCGTGAGTCAATCGTTCAGCATTTGAATACCGGTGGCTGAAGAAGTTAAATGCAGCCCTATGTATTTTCCTGGACTCCCTTCTTCCTCCTTCTACATCCAACTTCTTTATCCACCGCTACTCAAATGCCGAACAATCAGACTTGAGCGTGATTCAATTGCTCTCATCTGTAAAAACTACCATTTCAAATTTGGATCTGGAAACCATCAGTAAGCTGTTTTTATGTGTTTAAACTCAATGGATAAAGTTTCTTCTTGAGGAAAGTAGATACTTGTAGAGTCTTTTAGAGACTTATAGGGCATTCAAAAAAAGAAATAAGCTAGCTTTCTGGTGGCACCTATCGAAGGTAATATTGTTTCAAGTCAAGGATTAGTCCTAGAAACATGACTAAGGATTTCTTAGCCAAGCCAGTATCTCCTCCAGAAGGAAAAGTCACTTACCTGTAGACAGCTGTTTCTTGGTTCTTACCCTTGTCAACACAAAACCAGATGCTGGACGGCTAGTGGAAAGGCCTTTGTGATGGAAAAGCTGAGTACTGACTGTCTATATATTGGTAACACTTCCTTGTGGAGGAGATTCTGGCTTGGCTTCTAATAGTTAGCATATTTCAAAGCACTCAAAAAAAAAGAAGGGACCCAATAAAGAGTAAGCTCTCTTCGTTCTAGGGCACAGGTACCTTGCATACCTTTTATGTATTGAAGTAATTAAGCAGTTCAAAGGGCTTACATGCAGTGATGGCCAAACATCCCTGCTCCTGGACAAAACTGAATCGGCTAGTGAATCTAAGTCTGTTTTTATGGCTGTTTGGAACAATTCATCCTGAAATGAATTTCAGGGAAGTTTACTCATCCAGTGGACATCTTCTCATCCATATGATTGTGTCTGTCTGGTACTGAAGCTTGTTATATTACATGTGCCAATCGGTAGGGCTACAAGGGTTGGATTTCCCCAAAGGTCCTTGAGAAAATTTTCTTTATATGGCTTTTTCCATTTATTTGAAGTGGATGTTTGCCTTTATATGACTGTACTGATCAGTGGGGTCCTATAGAGGTTCTGAGGAAACTTTTTTTTTTTTTTTTTTAAATATATCTGAGAAAAGCCTCCAGCCTGGTTGATGCTTATATGACTTGTGACAGTATCTGCTCTTTACACATTCACCTAGAACAGATTCAGCATGTCAAATTAGCACACAAGCTGCCGTAATGCTCCATCGTAACCACTTGGCCTCTTACCTCCAAGTCCACCGCTGTTACATTGTACAAGACGTGAGTCCCTTCAAGCATTATTACCAATCTCCCGTCCGCTCTTGTTTGATGATGCATTTTAATTGAGTGTTAACTCGGAGCTGATTATTACTGTCGTTTTACATATCACAATGCGTCTATTATTCTCTCAGTGACATTCATTCGAAAGGGGCTCTGTTTCTCCTTCGTCTATCGATGGAGATCCCCAGGTGAGCTCTGTTTTATGTGCATGTGGTGTTTTACGAAGAGACAGTTTGGCTATCTGCATGATGTAAGGTTGAGTAGTTCTACAATTATATTGCAGCATCTGTCTAACGCCGACAATTATGTAGTGTAAAGCTGCATCTCCACATTTATCCTCAGACGTCTATCAAAGCTGACCTTATCTTGTCTGGTTGAATATTATCAGTAGCATATGTGTCTTGCCTTTTACATGATAATGCATCAAGCTGTTCTCTTCAGAAGCACTCCGCTTTCAACTGCGCTCTATCTAACAAGTCTCTTTAATGGGGATTAAAAAAAAAATAAAATAAAAAATAAAAAATCTGGTTAAACTAATTCAACTGTAACTTTGTCACACACCGATGTTTCAAACTACGAGCAGCTGTCCAAAAGCCTCCATCTTAAATTAACCCATAATCATAAAAATCAGCTATAATCATAAAAACGATATTTTGTATGCTGTTCCGTCATTTGCATTCTGGAATGAGACAACGGTGCTGTTTTCGGTTTTATTGATTTCCATTGGGACCCACTGTATGTCTATAGTGCCAACATATTCTACAGGGACAATAAAAAAAAAAAGATACATTCATTACAATACATTTATGTGCAGCTAGGAGAAGGAGTGACATCTGGAATGCCTACGAAGCATTATGAAGGAAGGTATGGCAAAGTAAATTGGCAAACTGGAGGTACATCCATCAAGGCGGTGACATAAGGCGAATGACTCAACTATCATTGACAGTTGTATGTTTTTCTTTCTCAAAAACTGCAAGAGGATTTCGGCTTTGGATGATATCATTTCATTAGAAAGGATGGAGCTCAATATCAAGTGTTGAATTTTGCTTCAGTGCCCCTGCAGGCTAAATTAAGCATTACATGTACCCATTAATCTCAGTGGTGTACCTGGTGAGTCCTTTAAAAGAAGGTTTCAAGTGGTGACCGCTGTTATACAACCCTGAGACCCTCCTCTATGGTGCAAATCGACTACTCTTCTCTAGAGTCTAGTGACTATAACTTATAATATTATTAAGTTCCAGAAATGTATCCAGGCTCCATGTATTGAGATTATCATGACCACTTCCTTTGGCAGAGAGTTCCATAATCTCATTGCTCTTACAGTAAAGAACCCCTTTCTTTACTCATGTAGAATAATTTCCCCCCTTAAATGTAGAGGATGTCCTCTTGTTTTAAATTCAGTTCTCAATATAAAATAAAAAAACTATGGGATCTGTATTGCCCAGTCATCCATCTCTTAGCTGCCTTTTTTCTTAACGTAATAAGTGTCTAATTACAGCAACAAAAAAAAACAAAAAAAGAAAAAGGTGGGGGGGTGTTCTACTTAGACTTAATACTGAAAGAGGTTCTATTATGCACTTCCTGTCTTTGTTACTAGAGACAAATTTTACCTAACAACAGGCAATCAATAGCAGATTTATGACACATGAGAAACCTTGTGCCTCATGCCCAAAACTTTTGGACCTTTTTTTTTTATAGTTATGGGAATTGTCTGGGTAGGTTATTTTTTTTTAAATATGCCCAAGGTCGGGGTTGATTGATAACAGTAACCTATACCCACCATTATGGCTTCTGCACCGCTCTTGGTACTGTACCACTCATTGAATGATAGAAGTGGCCAATGGCTGTGTCCATGTTTGCCAGGACTCCATAGGGCAGCATACGAATTTTGAAGCTATGGGGAACTAAATGCTGAAAATTTGGGGTTGCATAACATTGATGAACCCAAACATTTTGACAGATCCTCTCAAGTAAATGCTATTTATTCACATATTTACTATATTTTATTTTTATATATCTCTAATAACAGATATTTCTCATGTCTTAATATCTTTCCAAGACATTGCAGACCAACTTCTAGCATTTTCATGTAAAGTAAGAGAATGGAGACTGCTTCTATTGTATTCTAGTGTATTCTGCTTTCATTGTGTTGCTTTGAATACTCAGCAAAAACAATAAGTGCCCTCCGATGTCTGTTATTTGACCATTATTTACAATCATTTAATCCTGGCTGCGGAGAATCGAGGATTCTGTATCTGATCCGTATGGAAAGGTAATTCCAATTTTACAGGCCATTAAGTTTTCTTTGCTGTTAACTGCGATATTTGTTATCATTCAGACCGAATGATACTTTTTAGCCTTGCCACAAAAAATAACTCCCAGCCGTTCCCTGCTACATATATCTCTTAACGTTAACCAGATAGTTTAAGAGAAATGGAGATTTTCTTGTCAGCTCGCATGAATATTTCAACGCTGCACTTATAGCAGAATGTGTTTTCAGAAAACAACTATTTGATATCATTACGGGGCACAGCGTTCTTGTTAAACACCGTTTACAAAGACTTACGTTATCGTTTTACATAGAAAAAATTGGAATTCCTTTCTTTTGTGAATTCTCTTTCCATAGACCCATTCCTCCCATGTCTCTTGTTGTGTTAAATGAGGAACAGTCATATTTGGAAGAAGCAAAGCTGGGCTTCTCTGGGTTAGGGTGGGTTCACACTAAGGAATTCTCGCGGCTGTACGCGCTCACGGACGCGCACCTTTCTACTGGCTCCATAGACACCAGTCTATGGGCCGGCTGATTCCGCTGAAAGAACTGACATGTCAAAACTAATAGAAACTCCCTCTAAGTGGTTTAAACTATTTACCTAGCCCCTACAATCTGTTTTTAGTTTACATTTTCTTTGATAAATATTGTTACTGGTCTCCATGGCTACAGAGTACAAAGAAACATAAAATGTAGTCTGATCATATAACCATGGGAGTCAGAAAGTTATATCAATGTTAGATTTTCTATTAAATACTTAGTCTTGCATTTGCTTTTGAGTTGAGATCGACTGGACTGCAGCTGTATAGAGTTGCTGTGATTACTGGATTTCCAGTCTAAAGAAGTGCTCTCTACTGCCACCTCTGTCTGTCACAGGAACTCTTTAAAGTAGGAAAGGTTTTTGCTACTTTATGGGTATTTGCTGCTATTTTAGACTGTTCTTGACATGGACAGAGGTGGCAGCAGAGAGCACTGTCATACTGGAAAGAATACCACCACTTCCTGCAGGACATAAAGCAGCTGATAGATACTGATCAGATCAAGTCCCAGCAAGGAGAACACTTTGTTACTTCCTCTTTTTTTTTAGGGATTGCCCATAGAGGAGAACCCCTTTAAACGACCAATAGAATTAAAAAATAAAAATAGAAATTACAAGATATTTTAAATTGAGAAGTTTGATAAAATAAAACAACGAAAACGGCAATGATAATAATGAGATTAAATTCCTAGAGCTCTGGAAAATAGACAGTTCTATGGAAGACAATTACTTTGTGTAGCGGGTCTTATTCAACTCTTAGTCGGAGGTTCTGTATGGTGAGGTCTAGTCCACTGAGACACCATTGTCTACAAACTGTTAAGAAAGAGAAGGACAATGAAGTGATACTTATAATACAAGAGATACTGACTTCAAGATTCTTTGGCGCAGGGTCAGAGCTTTAACAAAAGAAACCATGAAAAAAAATCTGCTATAATTACCGCTTTGATAGAATACAGATATCAAAGGGGAACAAAGTGCGACAAAGGGGGGGGGGGGGCTTGTCATGGCCAACTTCACAGCTAAAAGTATCAGTCTGAAATACCAAAAAAAAAAAAAGCACTTAAGACCACCCACCGGCTCCCAGCTGTATTAATAAGATGAGGGGGGAAATGCAAAGAACAAAAGAGCTAGACTTTGCTTCTAAAATCAAGTACAGTTCTTAAGAAATAAGAATGGTAAAAGGAACTAAAGGCAGAACGTCTTATTAAAATCCAGGTCTTAAAATGAACAGTCAATGAAGGAAACTTAAAGGTTAGTGAAGAAGTTAGTTGAATATTCTCTAACAAATCAGAAAGTTTTCTCAGTGTTTTCCCTAAGTGTACTAATACACGGAACGATAATCGGCATAATCGACCAAATTCAGCCGATTATTGCTCTATGTAATAAATACAATGATCAGCCGATGACAACGATCGTTGATAAAGGTTTGAACCTATGATTGTCGGGCGCCGACCGTGCATCGCTACGTGTAGTGGGCGGACGGCGACTGACAATTATACATTACCTATCCAGGCTGCAGGGCTCCTCTAGCGGTCTTCTGCCTGGGTCCCGCGCACTCCAGCTTCAGAGCGGCCTGTCTGAGCTTACAGGCCGCTCAGCCAATCACAGGCTGGGACCGGCATGGCCAGTGATTGGCTGAGCGGCCTGTCAGCTCAGACAGGCCGCTCTAAAGCTGGAGCGAGCAGGACCCGTGGAGAAGTAATGTATAAAGTAAAGCAAGGTCTGCAAGGACATCTATGAGATCGATGCCCATTTACAGTTATTATCAGGCCCCATCGGCCTGTTTAATTCTACCCTAAGTCATCTATGAGTGATACAGTAACCAGAGCTGCCTATAGTATTAAAGGGGTTATTCAAGTTTTACACTTAGTGCCCTTCTTAGCATCAGTATTAGATCAGGTGGGCTCTGACTCTATAGACCTCTGTTTTTCCTGTTTATGGGCAGTTTAGAAGAGACTTTTAGATGAAAGTTGTAGCCTTTTCAATTTCTGTATTAAGCCCCTATTACATGGGCTGATCAGCAGGAGCAAACAAGTGCCAACCTGTCACCTCAGCGCATGCTTGCTCCTCGTTCTTCTCTCGCTGTCGGCGCTATTACATGCACCGTCAGCAAGCGGGTAAGTGTGGAGCAGGGAGGGGATACACACGGGGAGCTGCAGGAGGGGCTACCCAGAATATTTTTAGAATGTCCACGGAGCCCACAGGAGATGATGAATGACAACGATGAGCCGACGTGCATGTCACCTGATCATAGCATTTTATTACACAAAGCTATTATTGGCCATGTAGTTGGGCCTTTTGTTTGTACTATACAAGGCTACTCTTTTAGTAGTTGCTGTGCTTAGTGCTGCAGCTTTGTCCCATTGTTCTTCATTGTCTACAAGAGACAAAAAAGTTTAGAGTAATGCACAAGTTGTGTTCCCTTCTTAAAGGGGTACTCCAGTGAAATTAAATAATTTTTAAATCAACTGTTGTTAAGAACAGTTGAAAAATCTATATAAATTTCTATTTAAAAATATCCAGTCTTTCAATATTTATCAGCTGCTGTATGTCCTGCAGGTAGTGGTGTATTCTTTACAGTCTGACACAGTGCTCTCTGCTGCCACCTCTGTCCATGTCAGGAACTGTCCAGAGCAGCAGCAAATCCCCATAGCAATCTTTTCCTGCTCTGGACAGTTCCTGACATGGACAGAGGTGGCAGCAGAGAGCACTGTGTCAGACTGGAAAGAATACACCACTTCCTGCAGGAAATACAGCAGCTGATAAGACTGGAGATTTAAATAGAAGTGATTTACAAATCTGTATAACTCTAAAAAGATAGATAGATAGATAGATAGATAGATAGATAGATAGATAGGAAATAGATAGATAGATAGATAAATAGATAAATAGATGGATAGATAGTAGAAAGATGTATAAGTAAATGTTATAAATACTGTATATACATATGCGTTACCCCTCATCAGTGCAGCTCTATAACATCCATCTATACACTAATTTTAACGTTGGAAACAGATTCTAGTTGGCACTCGGCATTATGGCATATAGTGGAGTCCAGCAGATGTCTGATTCATGAGCAGCTGATCGACAATTACCACAATTCTTGTTCAATTCCAGTTAATTCTAATCGCTTCAAAGTTGATTAGTTGGGTTATAAATGGATAGATTGTAGGGGACGTCTTCTCAGCCTTCAATTAGGAATACATTTAGTGCACTGAAAACAAAGGCCTAAATTACGTGAAAAATATTTGTTTTTTTGTCCTGTATGATTTTCACCATTTGTCTTCATTAAAGGGTTTGTCCGGTTCATGTAAATAGAGGTTAAACATTGAATAATAAAGGATTCTGCAACTTTCTGTTATACATTGTAAACTCCTGACTATTGAGAACATTCTGCTTGCTGTCGGTGTATGAAAGCATTGCTATTTACACCAATGCTATATGTCTATAAAGCTAACGGTTTATGGAGCACTTGGATTGGCTCTAGCTGATCTATTAACTCAACTGATACATTTAGGGCCATGTTCACACAATGTATTTTTTGTTGCTGATTATAACTAGAGATGATTTTTTTTTGCTTTCTAAAATGGCAGCCGCCATTTTAGAAAGCAGGAAGTGTTCCGGGCGGGAAAAGCACTTTCCCATGATGCACGGAACACATCCAATCAGCAGGGATCTTTCACTAGCCCATCCCCTGTGTGACATCGGTAATGCTTTAAGAGGAGCGGTCACATGACCGCATGAGGCAGTCTGCAAAGAGAGAGGAAGGAGACTGTGTGACAAAATGCTGCTGCTGCTGTACTGACTACTGAGAAGATATTGTACAAAAGCAAAGACCAACAGATTATTAGGTAAGCGGAGAGGAGAAAAATATATGGATTGAGAGAGAAAAATAGAGAGGGCGAAAGATAGATAGATTAGGCATAGGAGAGCAAAGGGTGCACAGAACAAAAACGTGCTATACAGATATATAAGTACTATACCCTTGCGAGAGTGTATATGAAATAGGTGTTATCCTGAGGCACAAAAATACCTTGTGCATTTGTGGAGAATAAAACTCTAAAAAAGGGCTCTACAGATATTCCAAGAACAATAGTTGGATCCTTGTGAGAGTGTATATGACATACGTGTTATCCTAAGACACAAATATTGTGCATGTGTGTAGAATAAAACTCTAAAAACTATTGCTGGACCTCCACTGGCCTCTAATGACTACTGCTGCTCCTTCACTGCATTTGGGACCTTTTTCCTGCATAGACCCTGTAATGGTGAATATTGAAGTCTAAAAAAAAAAATTACTTTGAGATATTGAAAAGATAACAATGTTACTGACATGTAAAGGCCTAAATTCAACCAAATACACTAACCCCGTGTCATATAGATGCTTTAAACTATGAAATCCAAAGAAATCAGAAATTCGGTCGAACCGAACTTTTAAAAAAAATCTGCAAGTCCGGTCGGAACAAACTTTTGCAAAGTTCCCTCATCTCTAATTATAACAGCATCTGTTTTTGTAAAATAAGATTACATTCTGTTAAAACCTATGCAAACAGCGGCCGTTGTGCATACAATATATTGGACAACGGCTGCTGTTCCCCTACGGCCATGGAAATAATTGACTAATCAACTATTTTCAGTTGGCACACTGTAAACAACGGCCGTTGTTTACAGTCTGTTCACACAATTCATGGCTGTGCTGACGGTAGTACATTATATTGAAGTCAATGGTAATTTGAACCCAAATGTGCCCACCATCCAAATGAAAGAAAATTATGTTCATCCGGCCGATACTGCAGTGAACATGTAAGACAGCGTCTGTTGTTTAACATAGCCGTGAAAAACAATGGCCTTTGTCAATACATAGTGTAAACATAGCCTAAAGATGGTGTCTCACTAGCGCATATTTTGTTATTGAGATGCCCCTTTGTTATTCCTCCTGGATATTTATCAACAAGGGGACAACAAGGTGTTGCCATCCCCCTTGTTAATGGGATATGTCTCTACATAGTTGACCCTGTCCAATGAATACTGACACTGTCACAGAGGTTTTTAGTAGAGATGATCAAACAGGGCTGAAGTTCAGGTTCGTACGAGCCCAAACCATCGGCATTTTACTCTCGCTGCCTTCCCGTTTCTTGGGACTGCCCGAGTACTGCCTGGAAAACAAAGATAAAGCCTTGGTAATAGGGGGTGACAGTGTCACTTTAGGAATTTTTTAAAATAAAAGTAAATTAAAAATCTCTGTCACTTTCTGGCACCAGTTGATTTGAAGGAACTATTTTTTGGGGGAGGAACAACCCCTTTAAAGCATAAATATCTGCAACTCATGACTCTCTTTTATAGCACCACAAGTCTCAGCATGCCATAGGCTATAGGTCACTGCAGGACAGACATATAAAAATCTGGATCAGTCAGTAATTTCTCGTCTTTTCTTCTCCTCGGTGTCAGACTTGGATCTGCTGTGACTAATGTGTCAAATGTGTTTGCTACAAACGTAACCTAATTGCTTCCTTTCTTTCTTGCCAAGTCACTTCATCGAGGTGTTTAATGGCTTGTTGCTGGAATTATTAGATAATGAACTACAATTGATTGTTGTATTCAATAAGTAACAAAAGGTTTTAATTAGACAAATAATAAGTTGTTGCAAAGCTGCATATTTCTGAAGTAATGATGGCTAGCATCCAGAAGCTATGAAGGAAAACCGGACATTATGATAGCGGCTGACGATTAAGATTTTAAAAAAGTCTGATTTATATCCAAAATAAGAACGTGCCCCCTCCCTACCTCCTCACAGCCCTCCCTGCTTGAGGCCGCATCTGGTATTGTAGTGTTTTATTTGAGCAGGGCTAAACCAGACACAGAACATTGAATATCTATCTATCTATCTATCTATCTATCTATCTATCTATCTATCTATCTATCTCCTATCTATCTATCTATCTATCTATCTATCTATCTATCTATCTCCTATCTATCTATCTATCTCCTATCTATCTATCTATCTATCTATCTATCTATCTATCTATCTATCTATCTATCTCCCTTCTATCTATCTATCTATTATCTATCTATCTATCTATCTATCTATCTATCTATCTATCTATCCAGGTTAACTTTACACCATGTTTGATAAATCTCTCCCTCTGTTTTCAAGTTCAGCTTCTCCTCCTTCTTCTCTTCCTCCTTGGTATGCACTCTCATAGGAAAGCACAGGAACCATACCAGAACCATTTAAAGAATAAAGAACCTACATAATACAGTTGCCTTTAAATGTACAGATTCCCAGTATTAAACGCACAGCTAGAATCACTAGCACTAGCACTGAAATAAGGTACAAGGACAGAGATCGCAAAATCAAAGGTTTCATCTCGAGTGATAAATGGCTATTACCTGGGTGATGTTTGCCAGCAACCAAACCTTCACATGGCTTCACTCAGTTACTTGTGAAAATAAAATGAGACAGGGATTTACTTTATTCAGCACCATGGAGAGCTGCCATGGAACTGCCTTATGTCTGGATGTGTACATAGAAATTACAAAGGTTATCCACTGCTTTATAGTTTGGAGGAGCAAAGTAAATATTTATAATGAAAGAGACAGACATGAGATCTATAGGATAGATAGATAGATAGATAGATAGATAGGAGATAGACAGATAGATAGGAGATAGATAGATAGATAGATAGATAGATAGATAGGGTAGAAGATTCGAAATGTAGCAAACAAAAATCCGTAGCACACCAGCTTTAGTAGAAAAAGGTGCAGTTTATTTTAAAAAAAAAAATTGCAAAGAACCAACAGGATGTCATGTTTCGATTCTCTCACAGAATCATTATCAAGAATGTTTGATAATGATTCTGTGAGAGAATCGTAGCATCGCATCCTGTTTGTACTTTGCACTTTTTAAAATAAACTGCACCCTTTTCTATTGAAGCTGGTGTGCTACGGAATTTTATGTGATGTTAGATAGATAGATAGGAGATAGATAGATAGATAGATAGATAGATAGATAGATAGATAGATAGATAGATAGGAGATAGATAGATAGATAGATAGATAGATAGATAATAGAGAACTCACAACACTCTTGAGTATACAGTGAAAAAAATCTGTGATTCATTTCTTTAAAGCATGATGCAAAACATCAGGGCGCAATGTTTTAGCGGCATCTCGCCACCATTTTCACGCTTGAAAATGGTGGTGAGATGCCGCTGAAATGTTGCACCCTGATGTTTTGCACCATGCTTTAAATAAAAAAAATCACAGATTTTTTCACTGTATACTCAAGAGTGTTGAGGGTTCTCTATTATCTATCTATCTACTCAAGTCTATTATCTATCTGTATGCTCAAGATTGCTGGGGATTCTCTATTATATATCAAGCACCGGTCCATGGTCAAGACCAAGATCTGCTGGCACCTACCACACAGCATTGCTGTGCTGCCTGCTTCTTTGTGTTTAGAAAGATAGATAGATAGATAGGAGATAGATAGGAGATAGATAGGAGATAGATAGATGATAGATAGATAGATAGATAGATAGATAGATAGATAGATAGATAGATACAATAGATAGATAGATAGGAGATAGACAGATAATAGATGATAGATAGATAGATAGGAGATAGATAGATAGATAGATAGATAGATAGATAGATAGATAGATAGATAGGAGATAGACAGATAATAGATAGATAGATGATAAATAGATAGACAGGAGATAGACAGATAATAGATAGATGATAGATAGATAGATAGGAGATAGACAGATAATAGATAGATGATAGATAGATAGATAGATAGATAGATAGATAGATAGATAGATAGATACAATAGATAGATAGATAGATAGATAGGAGATAGATAGATAGATAGATAGATAGATAGATAGGAGATAGACAGATAATAGATAGATAGATAGATAGATAGATAGATAGATAGATAGATGATAAATAGATAGGAGATAGACAGATAATAGATAGATGATAGATAGATAGATACAATAGATAGATAGATAGATAGATAGATAGGAGATAGATAGATAGATAGATAGATAGATAGGAGATAGACAGATGATAGATAGATAGATAGATAGATAGATAGATAGATAGATAGATAGATAGATGATAAATAGATAGGAGATAGACAGATAATAGATAGATGATAGATAGATAGATAGATAGATAGATAGATAGATAGATAGATAGATACAATAGATAGATAGATACAATAGATAGATAGATAGATAGATAGATAGGAGATAGATAGATAGATAGATAGATAGATAGATAGATAGATAGATAATACTGTAAATACTACTATTATGGGAAAAATTCAGCCCAAGTAATGAAACAGCATGAGACTGTGACATCTGATGATATCTTTGCAAAGGAAGTCATAATGTTTCCTTGTGCCACATTTCCCATAATCCCAGCAGCCATATTGTATGCATCCCCATAACCTGTCAGTTACACTATCACAACATATGCTGATGTGTTAATACGCCGTCTTCAATACTAACACTTACATTTTATCTTATGCTCAACAATATTGCTGACAGAATTCTAGCAATTTTTTTTCTTTTAAGAATTTCTCTGAATTAAAAAAAACTATTTTTTTCTTTCATGCAAAAATGTATGCAAAAAATACTAATGTACATTACTGCATATTTATATAAAACTATACAAATATTTTTATTCAAATATTATTTGTTTATTCCTGTGTTTATTTCCTTTTTTATTACACTTAAACACAGAAATCCAGTCCAATTAGCACAACACAAAGATTGTGTTACATCACAAATAATGTTAGGGAATGGCATCTCATGGCCACTGTGACAATTTGCCAAAGGCTATGTTCACGCTACTGTTTGTTTAACAGCATCCATTGCATAGCAATGGGTGTGTTAAACGGCCGGCCGCCGGGCTGTATTTAGCCTGTTCCTGCAGCCCATACCTATTGATTTCCGGGCACCGTCGGGTATGTCCGCAAATCAATTAGCCCTTATCTTCAATGTAATGTGCAGCTGCTGCCGAACTTTACATTGTGTTAACAGCTATTATTTTCGGACGCTGTTCACTGAACAGCGTGTGGAAATAATAGCAGGCACATTATTTTAACGCCTGTTCTCAAGAACGGGTGTTAACAGAACGATGGGTGGACACAGCTGGCGGCATTGCATTGACTTCAATGCAATGTCATCCCTGCAACGAAGAACAGATGCTGATTCCATTGCAATCCGTTCTTTACTAAAAAATGATGTTGTGTGAACATAGCCATAAGCTGCATGCGACTTTGTTACTATTGACATCAATGCAAGTCATGTGCAGCTTCAACTTGCCTGTGACTTCCCTTGGTAGAAAGTTGGAAGAGGCTTGCTGTAGAGGGACCAAAGTAAACATGTATCCTTAGGCCATGTTCATCAGCTGTATGAGATGTGACGTTACGGAACGGCCGGTCTCAGTACCAGCTGCAGTACCAGCTGGATGATCTTTAGCGCCGCGGAGTTCTGATGTGGGCGCATCCGTGTGCGCCCACATCAGAACTCCCCCCTGCACACTATGGAGCGTGCGGCCATAGCCAATCACTATAGTGTGCACTGACAGGGTTTTCAGTAAATAGCGGCTGCAGAAAACTGACATGTCAGTTGTTTGCCGCGCCGCTATGGTAACGTATATTTTCATAATAATCATGGCCGTTGTTGCAATTAGTTTTACGAAAATATACGTAGTGTGAACACATGTGTGATTTCCCCTATTGCAGTAAGTGTGCAATTATATAATGGTTTTGCTACAGTCAGACAGTGACAGGCAGGGCCGTATTTACCACTAGGCACCCGTGGTCCGGTGCCTAGGGCAGCACCTTGCAGGGGGGCAGCACCAGGGAGCAGGGAGACAGAAAAAACTATTTTTTTTTTTGTTTTTATTTTTTTAGTTTCCCTCCTCCTGTTCAGACTTGCCAGTAAATCTGGTGTCTTTTCCAGGGGGGTGGGGGGTATGGTGGTATTGGTCAGGTCTGGTATCGCCAATAGGTGTGTGAAGATGGTGCGTCTTCAGGTTTAGTGCCTAGGGCAGCAGCAGCTGTTAATACAGCCCTGGTGATAGGTTGGAGACCACTTATCTAGAAAACATTGTTTTACATTGACAGGGATGATATCAGGGCACAGATTGACAATTGAAGGGATTGTTTCAGTAGGATATATCAGTGTTAATATCTAATGAATTGAAGGTCACCTGTTGTGATCTCTGGTGATCACCAGAACATAAAGCACTGTGCCACTAAGTTTTCGGTTAGTTTCATTAGCTCTATCCCATATAGCCTCCAGAAATAAAATAAATAAAAAAAATCATAGAGGAGATCTAGGAGATCTACTAGTAATGGGATGTGGCAGCATGGCAGCACAATTTTCTGTCCGGACAACCCCTTTAATGACTGCAAAGTTCTTATCTTTTTCACAATTTTTTGACCTACCTAAATAAGAAACCGTGATGGTTAAACAAAATAAGCCAATAACTTATATAGATACAGTAAATAAAGACGAGCGAACCTCAGGCATGCTTGGGTCTGTTCAAACTGGAGAGTGCGGCATTGGATTACTGGTGGCTGCAGAAGGTGGATGCAGCCTCAGGGATTCCTGGAAAATATAGGCTGTATCCATTTTTTTCCAGGACTCCTTTTGTCTGCATCCAACTTCTGCAGCCACTGGAAATCAAATGCAGCACCTTCGGGTTTGGACAGATCCAAGTTTGCTTGAGGTTCGCTCATCTCTACAGATAACATACAGTAAGTCTTCATGTGTGAAAGCCTGAAACAACTACTGGGGACACGGTGTTCTTTTTAATGCACAAAGGATACTTTTTTTTTTCTGTAATCCACAAATGTACTGTAAGACCTATCCTCAAATTTGCCCCGAACTACTCCAAATTGTGCTAAAAATCCCCATTTGGTGGCCTGATCTATGTGATGGTTCCATCAAAACCTGAACTATTATCAAGAATGCACACAATGTACAAAAAAATAAAATGTGACCAATAGTGACGAGTGAATACTGAAATATTCTAATATTCGATATTCATTCAAATATCTCCCCGAAATTCTACTATTCAATCGAATATTCAATCCCATTAAAGTCTATGGGAACAAGTATTCGTTTATTGAAAAATTATGTCAACACCCCTGGATGCATATAGGACAGCAGGGGAAGCATCTAACACCCCAAAATTGCTGGTAATAAAGTCACAAGTCGATGTTATACAGGTGAATTACCTTGTTATTAAAGGATGTATGAATATTTTATAGGTACAGCTGGACGGCTGTATTATGTAGCACGTAGCACTTGGTAAACAGAGTGCCTTATAGTAGCACAGCAGCCTGCTTGTACCACCCTGTGTATTTACAGTATGTATGACGTAGCAGCACGTAGCACTGGATGAACACACATACTACTCTTTTTTTAGATCGAGCAGTCTAGCATGTATCAGCAGCACAAAGCACTTGGTCAGCAGCCTGCACTACCCTTTGTATTTATGTATGATGTAGCAGCACGTAGCAGTGGATAAACACACTTATATATGTTATTGGGTCATGTGACTATGCTATCCAATCATTGTTATTCTTGTTTCTCACGATGCTACGTTCACCAAGGGCCTGTGGCAGCCTCCCTGCATCCCTGCATGTTGATTGGCTAAAAAAAAAAACAGGGAAAAACAGGGAAGAAGGGGGATTTGAACGCTCATTGAATATCGAATATTCGGCAAACTATGCAATAAAATTCAATACGATCGAATACCTTACTATTCAATCAAATATCTATTCGATCGAACAGTATTCGCTCATCACTAGTGACAAACCGTACCTAATTTCCAAAGGAGGAGCCCACCGTGGTGCAGGTACAGAGAAGTAGAAGACATGTAGTACTATATTGGACAGCAGAGAGGCGCTACTAGAGAGTGAAATAATAAATGCACTCTAGTATCTATCTTTGCCAGTACAAAGCCCATGTCATTGGACCTTTCAGTCACAAACAAAACAAACAGACAAAGGTGCTACAAAACGGCCTTGTGTGCTGATTGTGATTTCAAGTGACAATGGCCCAAGAAAGACCATTGTATATTGTAACTGTTATTACCTGAGGCCATTGTAACTTGAAGAATTACTGCAATAATTCTCTATAATCGAACCGTTAAAAAGTGAAATAGAGTTGTATTTCCAAGGTCAACAACAGATACAAAGTTATTTATTTTCTCGAAAAATGAAATTTACCTCCACATAAATAAATGTCTCTTGTTATAAGAGCCTTGTTAACATATGGAGGTTTCCACTAAGAATGGAGAGAGACATAACTAAAAAACGATGAGATAGATCTAAGATGTAACCAGTGACGGATTTCAAAAGTAAACCCCTTCCTTTTGTTAAGAGATACTGTAGCTCGGTTTATGTTATATGCATATCGCTTGGCAACATGGTCTCTGTTTCCTTTGCTATGTAAATATTGATGAGCTATAATGATGGAAATGTGTTTGACCTTACTATAACATAATACTGGAGGTGACGGAATATGTTTTGAGTATATAAAAGGAACGACACATATAGAATGACACATTCCGCATGCAAAGCACTTACTGGATCTGTTGTAGTGTTCTGAAAATGTGTGGAAAAAATGCACATAATTACACAGTTAAAAGAAGACAAGAGTCCATCAGCTTAAACCTAGAGGAACCCTACCGTGTTGATTCAGAGGAAGGCAAAAACCCCAGATGACAATTGCCCCACCACAGGGAGAAAACTCCTTCCCGACTCCAGTGGCAATCAGAATAATCCCTGGATCAACGTATCACCGGAAATCTAATGCCCATAACTTGTAATATTATATTGTTCAAGAAAAGCATCCAGGCCTCCCTTGATGGGGACGCAGGGAGAATTTTTTGAATCATGGTAATATACTTGGGTAAAAGGGCCAAGCAATGTAAAAAAAAAATGTCCCTCAACATCTGCGATTAGGAGAGAGTCAGGAAGCCACCACATATGTACATTAGATGGTCAGCTGGTAATGTTGAACGGCCGGTTAACACTTCTAATGTTTATGGCCAGCATTAGCTATCACTCAGTGCCCTTAATTCTTATCATGGATGAACTCCAACAGTTCAACCCATTTACCTCAATTAGTGCAAAGAAATGTTTTCCTGTAGGGGGCTTCACTACACTGTACATATAGCTTCCTGGGCATTTTTGAAGTGATTGATTCCCTTTAAGATGTTTTCCGGACAAAATAGACTGATGAAATATCCAGAATAGCTCAATAGTTAGTGATAAGTGCAGTGCATACACCAAGCACCTGTGCCAATCAGCTGTTCGACACAACACTACTCGATGTATATAGGTGGAAGTGTTTCCATTCACCATTCAAGTGAATAGGAGCTGAGCTGCTGTTACTGGTCACCACCACTACACAGTGAATAATGACAAGTCTGTTCACTAAGTAGTCTAGGGGCTGAAAAGTTAGACAATTATAGCGATGGACATCTGCATGAAACTGATCAGTCACTGTTGAGCTATCTTGTGGACAGCACGTCAGTCCTATTTGCTTTCGAAAACCCCTTAAAGGTCCCTGTGAAAATGCTTATGTGTAGCAAAACAAAAGAGAGAGAAGGGCACCTCCTAGTGCAACAAGGCCAAGTTCTAAAACTTAGGTAAAGAAAATGCTGTATCTCAGTCCACTCACCTGGTAGGGTTGTGCAAAAGAAATAGGCACAACTCTACGTACAGTAAACAAGGCACCGCAGCAACACCAAGAAGCATCCGTACAAGAACAGTCAATAGAAGAGGACAGGTTCCTTTACGGACCGAAGGAACCTGCCATAGAGTGGATCCTATGAGGTTCCTGTGGTCCTTAAAGGAACCTGCCCTCTTCTACCGCTTATGTTTGTAATAGTTATTTATTTAATATTTCAATCAATAAAATGCCTTTATATACTCTATCTATATCCTAATACATTATCTGTGTATTATAATGCTAACCACTAACTGTGCTGTGTACTAACCATTAGAAGCTGGCTTAGTATGCCAATCCTGCACTGGCCACTCACAATGAGCATTGTCATCTTTCACCATCAGCAGGTTAATGCTGACCCCAACCAACAAGATGGACAAAGCTGCCTATACTTGCACCTGCCAACTAAAATTAATGTAAAAAAAAAAATCACATTTTCATCAAATGCAACTTAAACCTTTGTAGCTGATTGATATGTGACGATTGTTGTCACAAACTGATGAGCTGAGGATTTTCTTTAGGATCAATCTGCCATCTCTATTGTAAACTTTATGGAGTTTTCCCCCATAGTCAGCGTCCTCTTCTCTCCTTTTCTCTCTTTCAATAATAAATGAACACAAACAAATAGTAATTAGAATTGACAATTAGCTGTCCAAATTATTGAAGAAATCCAAAAGCGTTCCCCTCCCTCTCCAAGGTCGGGAACAATGGGATAAGTGGTGAGTCAAACATTTATATTCTACGTCCTCCAATTGTCTCGAAAAGCCATTGCATTTGTTTTACTGTGATCGTTTGCAGATAAGGAAATGATGTAATGATCATTATATTACACATTGTGCCGACTTAGCAGAAAATATCTTATTTTAAAAGAAATTGTAATTTGCACGAAATGACATCATTTGCATAAGGGCAAGTGGAAGTACAGTACACTCCATTCTAAGTACGATATAAAATCCGGGTTTATGTGAACAACTTGGTCAATGGTTGGACAAGTGATTCTGCTCAAATGAAAGGGTTTCTAAGTGTCTATGTTATACAGAAGTTTGGCTGCTTAACCCCTTAATAGTTTTGGATCTAAACCTATTATAATTGTTTTTTTCTTTTCTGTCGTTCATCAATGTAGCTATATACGTTTTTTGTTTGTTTGCTTTTTTTGCAGTTGTGCTTTTGAATGAAATCCTTTTGGAGTACCGTATTTTCTGGGGTATAAGGCAATTGGTGGTATAAGACAAATATTATACAGTTTGGGATATACTTGCTGTATAAGACAACTCCTCTTACAATACACACCAAATAAACCAATACACATAGTCTAAAGAAGACAAATATGGTCATAATATTTAATTAAAATTTTTTTACTAGTTAAATTAAATAAATAAAAATAAATAAATAGATTCCATCAATGTTTTCGTGCCTCATCTTGCATTGTCCTTGGGCAACCAATATGCCTCTTTGTCCTCGAAAACATAACCGGATGATATAAAAGATTGTCAATAAAACACATAACTTCGATGCATGAATGTGGCACGGCATAAAAGAGAGTTATTAGCTGTGTGGATCCATGTACTCAGTATCAGTCATTGTGAACAGTTAATAATGTACTGTGCTCCCTTCCTCCTGAAGTAGATGAAAACACCTAATGCCGCATATACCTCAAATGCCTCCAGCTAGAAAATTACCAGCACCTGATTATTATTATTATTATTTACAACAACGATGCAAAAAATAAAACTACTTGATTGAAATTGATCTATTTATTGCTGTTACATCCTTATTACACTGCCTTCTGGTGTGCTTTTGTTTCCCTCTCTGAACGTCCACCCCATGTGTCTGGTGCCGGTGGTCACACATGCTCAGTAGCTCAATCCCACCTCCCGGATCCTCTTGTATACCAGTGTGCCACCACCAATAAGAATCAAAAAACAGATATAACTTTTTCTCCCCAGCACTGAACACACATTAGGTGGCAGGCTGGAGAAGTAAAAAAGGCACCAGGGGCGCCATATATAGCATCAGTATCTAGGCCCACAGATAAATAAAAGCTCAATCTTTTAAAGTGGTCTCATGAAGATAACTCCAGTCTATATACCCTATTAGAACATGTGGACATTATATAAGGTGTACCCCTTTTCAGGACCCCCACTATAAGCCAGTATTAAGAGACTATGGTTCATGGTCTGATGGATTTTAGCCATTACATAAATTCCACAGATACCCCAATGTAATAGTACATTTCAGTCATTGCAGGTTGGTGACTACCACATACCCTGGCAAAATCACCTATTTTCTGGGGTACTAGGGCAATTAACTGATCACCCTGAAGTTCTATCTGAAACCCCTTTAAGAGTTTCACATTTGTCCCATTAGCTTGCTTAGCTGGCATTTGATACTACATTTGACCACTGGAAGGTTCAAACCTTCAGTTGTTAGCAGTGAAATTGTGGTGATCAGTTAGGAGGGTTTTTTTGTAAAAAATCAACAACTGAAACTTACCATCCTCGTCCCTTTGCTTAGAGTTTCTTGTTCTCGTCTGCAGTGGTCGTCTTTCTCAGCTAGAGATTGACTTAGTCGGTATTTTCAATGTTTCAAGACTGGGAACAAATAACTTTGGGCAGCTGGACAGATACCATTGGGCCAGCACCAGCATTTTTCTCCATCATGTCCTGTGTCAGTGCTCATTTTTCTAGTTACCCAGTACTTACTGTGTTCTCAGTGTGTGGTAATTCCGAATGTCCGGTTTAATGCTATGGCAACTGATGGCAATTCATTTCTTGTACCTTCACTTACAAGCTGTTATAGTTACTAAGAAAAGACTAATAGTAGAGGAGACAGTCTATTTTTTGGAAGAAAAGGGCTAGCATTTAACAGATTGGACCTTTCATGAACACTCTCTTACCTTCTCATTATTAGCAACAGGCAGTCTATATCTTTAGACACCAGACCAAAGATAGCTTCTTCCCTGCAAAGCCAGTGAGAGCCAAATCGGTTTTACTTTATTGGTTCATCGGCAAAATTGTGGGATTTTTTTCTTTTAGATATCTACTATATGACAGGATTAGGCAACTAAAAAAAGGGGTCCTCTGTATTTAAGTAGTGTATTTATTGTAGAAAAATAGATTGCAATTAACCTTTTGATTGTTGTGCACCAGGAGAATAAATAATAAAAATAAAAAATATCAAAATTACCAAAATTTGCTATTTTTGTGACGATAGGAAGGACATTCAGAAATTGATACAACATGATCTCTAGTAACCATTTGATGACAGAGGTTTCTGGACATACTCTGTGACTTAAGCAAAGGTTTGCATGCTATCCTTAGAGATGAGCAAATTTTTTAAAAGTGTATTTCAGCAGGTTTATCAAACTTTAATATAATATTCGGGTTCATCTGAACTGAACCTTAACCAAACTACACTAAATCAGCTAACCGATTTCAGGATTTTAGCTGTTTTAGTGCGGTTTAACATATTTGCTCATCAATACTTACCTGTCCCTGCTCCCCAGTGCCCCTTTTCTCCAGTGTTTGGTGTCCCCAGCAGCTGTCAAAATCTGTTTCAATCAATCATTGACGGAGACTAGATAATGCCACACTTGCTCAGCCAGTCACTGGCTGCAGCACTTTCCTGTCTCAGTCAGTGATTGGCTGAATGGGCTAGGGGTGGCTGGAGACACTGGGGACCCAGAGAAGGACACTACAGTAGTGCAGACAGGTAAAAAAAATATAATAATTGTTTTTTAGATTTGCAGAAACCATCTTTCTGAACTTTTCCCAAACTTTGCAAAAAGTTTGGTTCGGCACTGAACAGAACTTTTTGAAAAAAAAAATAAAAATTAAATTTAGAACGAAGCTCTGGTCAGGAAGTTCGGTTTACTCATCTCTAGCTGTGACCATCACTTTTTGTCTACATTCTGATCCTATATTATCTATATAGAGGTGTTAAGTTTTATTGTAATCTTGCCTTGAAAAGAATTAGACTGCTGGAACATGATCTCTACTCAACAAGAAGTGGCCAGACTGAAAAATGCAAGATATTCTATGTTTTATAATACAGATAGTAAAACAGAAAAAAAAAGATTAAAATGTCTTAAAAAAATATATAAAAAATGAAAAAAATGCAATAACATATTCCCTATAAAGTTGCCCTTGACTTATCTAAAGCCAGCTATACCAAAAAGTGGTCTAGTATAATGTACATTATAAGGCTACTTTTTTACTGATACTAAAAAATCTGTTTTAAAGGTCTCGACAGAGCTAGTAAAGTCCTTGAATATGCCCTGAGGTTAATCATTCACTTAACGCACCTATGGCCGCCACTGACTGTATGGCAAATTCTGTAATGGCTTTCGAGAAGTAATATAGTGCGCCATCAGCATAGGCATACATTATGTTTCGCCATCCCAGGATCATCATTTCCCATGTGCAGCCCTTCACTGATGTGTCTTATACTTAATGCATTAATGAAAACCTCTATTACAGGTATATCTGGAGCCGGATTCTAAAATAGGATCCTTTATATTCTGGCTGGATAAAGCTATTTCCAGCAGCCACACTTGATGACAGCATTAAAGAGACAACTGCATTTCCATTTGCCCTCCACGTTACAATCTAGGATTTTTATCTCAGTAATGGATGTTGTGATTCAAATATGCCAATCCTGACTGCATATCCAGATAAACTCCAGACTTAATTGGAAACTAGATGTCGTTTTCACCTTCGCCATACTGTTTTCCGGCTTAACTGTTGGTAATAGAAGCTATTCATGTTACACGTACTGCCCTAGAAGAAGCACATGGCAGTCACGTAGCCTGGTTTCCAGTGATTTTCTACCATTTTTTTTAATTTTTTTTTTCCTACCAGTAGATGTTTTTGTAAAATTTTTTATGTCCTCCTTCCGCACTGCTGGTCAAACATCTCTTCTGCGGCTGAAAGAGAATAATAAGCCAATCAGACTGACCACCCCAATAGAAAGCCCAATCATCATAATAATCAAGGCCATTGAGGTTCTCTTGTTGTATGACAATCCTTAACACCAATAGCAAGCACTAATGTTGAGGAGAGGGTCACTTACGTATGACTTTGCGTTCATTTTATCCTCGGTTACATGGACATTGACCACCTTGATAAATAGTTTAATCACCATAATAATTAAGGCCATTGAGGTTCTTTTATTAAATGCCAATGCTTAACACCAATAGCAAAGACTCATGTTGATGAGAGGGAGACTTACTGTATGGGGGCAGTTAAGGGTTTGCTAACATTTTATCCTCAGTTTCATGGACATTTGGCGTCATTTTATTTGAATCAATGGTGGGCACAGAAAAAACTTGTTGTTCTTTAATTAAAGGGTTACTATCATTTCCCATAACTTTTGACACATCAAAAAATACTGACTGCACAGGGTTTCACTCCTGAGACCCACTATGATCCCAAGATACAGCCAGGTGGAATGTCTAACAGTAGCATGACTCTCTGCCTCTCAATTTAATCTGACTAGTGATATAAGAGTCTATGGAGCAAATAAATCAGATGTCTCTGGGCGCTCCAATCTAAGGATTGCAACTGGTCTTAAGAGAGAGATCCCATGTGATCTGCAATTGCGATTTAGCAATAAGGACAATCAGAAGAACTTACTGTATATGGTCCACTGCAATGCAATAAAACAACATTGGCCTAGATTTACCATGTGTCTCAACCAGAATTCTGCCTGAAAAAGTGGCACACAGGATTTTTCTTCACATGCATTCTATACACCTTTCTGCCATTTTTAGACACCTTTCCACCTGGTAAAAATTACCCATTTGTTCAGATGTTAACACAGCGGGAAATGGTGAATTGGGGGGCACATTAATTTTTCATCCCACCTTGAGCACATTTCAATTTAAAAATAGATCTCTGCACAACCCCAGTAAAGTGAGAGTTCTTTTTTGCAAAAAAAACGGTTGAAATACGGATGGACAAAACGTAGTCTACCTCATTTTTGTGTCCGTTAAAAAAAAATGATCCATTTTGATCTGTTTTTTTTAAAGATGGAATTCAATGGAAAAACGGATCAAAACTAATGCACAGCATCGGAAGCATCAGTTTTTTCCATCTTTTTTCATCCGTTTTTTTGCAAAAAACGGATGAAAACAGATGGGAAAAACGGATGCAAAAACGTAGTGTGAACCCAGTCTTATGTATTGGCTTCAGGAAGGTCAATGTAAAATATTATCTTCCAGTAAAACTGGAGCGTGAACATAAAAAGGACAACGTTGTGTTGATCAAACATGGAGCAAAGAAATAAATTAAAAAGAGTAAAATACTAATTATTCCTACTTTAGAGTAAAGAAAGTCTTAAGAATGAAGTAGATTATCTTATGCATTTTCAGAATACATAATTATGAGACTAATTGAAGACACCTGCTTAGTGACGGGGACTCTTCCCTGGGACTGAATGCTGCATCGCTTTGCATTCATTCTAAATTGTATGGATACTGGCCAAATGCAAACTCTCCTTTTGCTGATTTTGTATGATGAACTGAAACAATGTAAATTACTGGAAGGGCATAAGGGTCATTGGTACATAAAGAAAACTGAGCTAAAATATTAGCACCTTAAAACGGATAGCAAACCTAATACAGATAGCAAGGAGTGTCAATGAGTGAAATTAGAAGAGCTATTAAAGACATAGAGGGAGATTTATCAAACATGGTGTAAAGTGAAACTGGCCCAGTTGCCCCTAGCAACCAATCAGATTCCACCTTTCATTCCTCACATACTCTTTGGAAAATAAAAGGTGGAATCTGATTGGTTGCTAGGGGCAACTGAGCCAGTTTCACTTTACACCATGTTTGATAAATCTCACCCATAATCTAGGGATCTGGCCATTACTCTAGAGTCAAAGGGTCTGTCCGGCAGAATTCTTTTAAAACAAATGCTAAGGGAAGGAGTAAACAAACACATATAATAATAAATAATTATAAATTTATTTGTATAGCGCCAACAGATTCCGCAGCGCTTTTTTTTTTCTATGCATACAGTACAGAGGTACATAATACGCAGTTAAATTGGAATAAATAAGTACATAGTTAATAAAAATAACAAAAAATACAAAATACAGAGTATAGACGAGACCTGCTCGTTGGAGCTTACAGACTAATTTTCATAGACACTAGGCATAAGTGCTTTATTTGTCCATGGTCCAGCCATTGTACATAATTAGAATTACAGGATGAGCCAGTAACAACGCCAATGTCTGATGCAGGTAAACTTATTAAGTGCAGGAACAGTCAGAGAAATAGAGCAGGGGAAACAGTTTAGGGAACGTTATAAGCGAGCCTGAAGAGATGAGTCTTCAGGGCACGCTTGAAACTGTGGGTATTGGGTATGAGTCTGATGTGTTTGGGTAGGGCATTCCAGAAAATTGGTGCAGCACGAGAGAAGTCTTGGAGGCGGGAATGAGAGGTTCTGATTATGGAAGATGTTAAGTTTAGATCATTTGCAGAGCGCAGAGCACGGGAAGGATGGTAGGTGGAGATGAGGGAGGAGATGTATGGAGGGGCAGAGTTGTGGAGAGCTTTATGGATGAGGGTGAGGAGCTTGAAGTGGATTCTGGATTTGATGGGTAACCAGTGCAGTGACATATCACCTCTTAATCAAACTTTTATGTATTTTTATTGCTTTATGGTAAATTTGATTTGCTTGGAATGAGAACCAAACATAATGGAAACCACACCCTTAGTTCTCCCCTCAATAATGGCACAATGTTGCCGATAATCCATTGGAGATTAAGGGGAGAACTGGGGGTGTGGTTGTGGTTTCTATCATGTTCAGGTGACATTCAGAATGTATAGGTGGAAGAACACCATAAAAGCTTGGTGTGGAGTTAAAAGGTAAAAGAAGAAAAATACTTTGTCTACTTGCAGTTAAAGGGGGACTCTGGGCAAAGGTAAAAAAAAAACAGGGAGTGCATGGGGGGGATATGGAGAAAGCATTGAAATGAATATATTGTGAAACTCATGTTTATGATTTTTGTTAAAACAAAAATAAACAGGAACACCTTCATATCCGTACCATTTGGTTCTTAATCTGCTAATAGAATTTTTATAGCATTTTTCTCCTTTTAAGATACATATATATATATATATATATATATATATATATACTGTATATATATATATATACTGTATATATATATATATATATATATATACTGTATATATATATATATATACTGTGTATATATATATATATATATATATATATATATATATATATATATATTTATTTATTTTTTTATTTTTTTATTTTTTTTTAATCAGTTCAGCTATTTTCCAAACCTCCTTAAGTACGTGTACAAGCCAGTTCATAGCATGGCTAACAAATATTCCAGCTTTGAGATCTGTTTTTGCTAATGAATCATCAATCACGTCTACTGTAAGAGTAAGAGACAGGAAGGAAATTACATACAAGCAACCTTTTTTTTTTTTTTTTCATCTAAAATATGTCATAATATATGATTTTATACTGCGCACTGATACATTATTTATCCCACCTAGCCTGCTAGATGTTTATTGCTTATTTTAATATGAGAGTTTAAATAATGTAGGAAGTGGATGAGCCGGGATAATTTGTGGCTGAAAAGTAAAAAGTTTAATATTTGGACAAATTCACAAATCAAGTAAAAACAGGTTATTCAGGAAAAAGATACAAGAAAAAAATTTAATAAATAACTGATAAAGAAACCTATTCATGGGAGGTGCCAATAATAATAACAACCAATCATTTATCAGCAAGAATCTAATTGGCTGCCGGATATAATAATAGGTACTCTTCACGTTGGCACCAAGAAGCCAGTGTAGTACAATTAAGGTTTCTTCTGATTTCTTTCTTGAAAAAAATCAACTTGTGCTCACATTTCAGTCAAACATCCATATTTACAGATGTGTCGGAGTTGATTTTCTCATTTGGCACAACATGCTTTGCTATCACAACATGTTATCTGCAGAGGTACAGCTGAACCTATACAATAGCCAGCAGTAGATATCTTCTTGCACTCTCTTCAGTCAAATGGGCATGTTATTGCCAATGGAATGAGGAGATAAGAGGCCACAGGTGCATCCAATGTTGCTTGCAGTATCTTGAGATAAATAAAAAAAATTGGAAAGGTAAAAATCAAACCCTGTCTTATTTCTGTTTCCTCTGAAAGATTTAATGTAGTAGAGGTATACAGCCATAAGACTGGATCTCCGGATCTAACGGACTGCATTCCTTTTTTATTACTCCCATGAACACATAGGAAATGGGAGACTCTGGGTTATGGCCAATTTGCACCCCCTAAAACCAGACTTGTTCGGAGAATAGTACAACCACAAGGAAATTGAGAATTACATAGCTACACAGTTTGTAAGACTGTGAAAAGACACACATCCATTCAGTGTTGATCCAGAGGAAGACAAAGAAAAAAAAGAAAACATCTAGGCCTAGTGCCTATCCAGATAAACATCCTTAAGCACCTCTTCCACCATGGTAACAATAATGCAAGGACGATACTTTAATGTGGAGGTGGTGGATGGAATCCAGCAGTAGGTACAAAAGAAGAAGCCCGGAATTCACCAATGATTTTGCTTATTTATTCAAGTGCAGCATGCAGAGTTAAAGTTAGTATGCATTTCGCCCAACATGGCCAAGCTGATGAAGGCTATCTAGAAACTCTGCATGCTGCACTTGGATAAATAAGCAACATTTTTGGTAAGTGCCGGGCTTCTTTTATCATCTTTATGATCTTCCACCATTGTGTCCATGCATCCTAGTAGGCCACATGGGTACAGATGGGTTTTTCATTACTTCTTAGTTTTCTTTTGGTGTGACATACAGGTGTCTGGACATAAAACTGGATTTGCCAAAAAGACAGACGCAAATAAGGATTATGAACATTATTTATGGCCGTCATTACTAAAAGACAATAGTATTGATTTTGCCCCCTACAGTTACATTACATGATGAAAATATAACCTGGTTATTTTTAGGTCTCAGGTACATAAACACATACTCTTGCTGCCCTTGATTGAATAGGCACAGTGGTAATGACCATGCAATCATGTGACATGTTTACCTTCTCTAAGGCACTTAGTCAAGGTTTGGTAATAAAATCAATCTCCTTATACAGTATGGGGAATTAGTTTCATTTTTCTGCTAACAGTCATGTGGGGGCTTGTTTTTTGCGGGACCAGTTGTACTTTTGAATGGTATCTTTCATTTTACCATATAAAGTATTTTGGAACCAATATATTCTAGTATGCTTGGGTGAAGAAGACGCCTACAGCAAGAAGAAGAAAGCTGGTGGAGTTATTGTGAGCTCAGGAAGGGGTCCAGGGATACAGAAATGGGGCCTGTTGCTATGCTAGCACAATGATTTGACATCTTGTCATCTTGCCACTTGCCTAGCCAATCATCCAGAGAGATAAAGTGAGTAACTCTATCTATATTACAAGAAGAGATACTTTGTAGCTCAGTGGCTGCCTTCGAATAAAAGAATGATTTTGCAATATCCTGTCAAGAGTTCTTTATTAGAGATGAGCAAACCGGGTTCGGGTTCGAGTCGATCCGAACCCGAACGTTCGGTATTTGATTAGCCAGGGCTGCTGAACTTGGATAAAGCTCTAAGGTTGTCTAGAAAACATGGATATAGTCATTTGCTGTATCCATGTTTTCCACATAGCCTTAGGGATTTATCCAACTTCAGCAGCCACCGCTAATCAAATGCCGAATGTTCGGGTTCGGATCGACTCGAGCATGCTCCAGGTTCGCTCATCTCTATTCTTTATGCTACATGCATCTTTATGCCAACACCTGGTAAATTTGAATTGCAACCTGTTACGGCTTTGATAATGTTACTATATTGTACTGCATTTATATTGCTAGAGACTTTAAGGAACTTTGCAAAAACGTTATTTTTTATATTTTTTTCCTAGTTATATTTGTGTCTGGAGAAGCTAATAATAATCAGAAGGGTTGGCAGTAACACTCTCTCAGGTGTTCTCTCTCGCTTGCGATAAGGCCCCTGGTCTATTTTCTGACATCGAGGTCCCTTGACTCCTAATGGACTTTACATTGTTTTATTTTTGTTTTGTTTTTTTCTCTCTTCTTTTCTGCTCCTCCATTGCTGACTCATGACCACGGTAACAATTTTATTAGGACTACTGTGCTTGAGAAGAGCCTTTGCCAGATTCATCAACTTTGTGAAATCTCTCCGGGGTCGGGATATCTACTGAGAATGGAGCACAAAACAATAGCTGTGCAGTGTTTGTGTGGTGCTTGATTAGATCTGATGTCCTAGTTTTGTTGATAAATTGTTCTATATTGTAACTTGCATCCGGCAAATACATTTTCTCAGTCCTGGAAGGTGAAATGTTTTGTGAGAGCGAGAACAAAGGTTCCCGGCTATGTGATCAGAAAGTGACTCTTATTGTTCTGTAACTGTCTTCTCTATCATTTCCATGACTTTGACTTGACAATAACTCTATAATAGCTTGCAATCTTTATCACATACCACACAGCAACACTTCTAATGCATCATTCACAGAATAGCCTTCAATAGACCTTAGAAATGATCCCTCTCATTTCGATTTTTTTGACAATGAAGTAATGCCAGCAGTCACTAAAGAGGTATAAGAGCAGAGACGAGTTAAAGTTACATATTTCTTAATATGTTATATTATACAACTTATATATTCTCATCCTTATCTACTTGTTTCATGCATAGAAACCCAGTAGTGGTGATCAAACATGTTCGTATGAGCATGCCGCTAATTGTTTGTGTTCGCCGATCACGAACAATTAGTTTGATCGAAATGGTTATAACGATCACTTTCGATCATTTTCGAACATGCAAATATTTATCTCGGGATGTACGCAACTGCACAAGTTTCCTCCCACCGATTTGAAAGAGACAATGAAGGTGTGGGGAAGGAAGGGCACATAAAGTAATGTAGTAGCCATGTTCACTACTGGCATTTCTGTGATTGGCCGTACGATTTGTGCAATAAGTGTGCAACGCTGGGGCAATTTTTTCACAGTTTTTCTTTATTCTTGTGCCGTTCAGTAGGGAGAGTGAAACGAGCAGAGACAGCATCTGAAATCAGCTAGGCAACAATATTTATAGTAGTAGTTAGTGTAGAAGGGAGAGCTGACCGAGTAGTGCTTAGAACGTTGTGAAATTGTCAGTGTAGGGGGGGTGACAGAATCCAGCATTATAACACTTTAAGGATTCATTTCTTAACCCTGTAGTTAGCAGGCATCCTCTATGAAAAAAAAAAGTAAGAACCTAACAATCCTTTTTAGGGCTAATATATATATATATATATATATATATATATATATATATATATATATATAATTTTTATTATAATATATAATATATAATATAATTTTTATTATTTTATTATTTTTTTATGCTAGCTTTGATTCTGCTCGGGGCCATAATGCAGATCATATTCTCTTCTGTCCATTATCTTCACCATATATTTGATTATTCTGAGGCCAAAAGGGGAGGCTCACTGGGACATCGATGTAGGTATGAACACTCAGAACAGGATGTCTCTATGACACTTTAACACTTTAAGTCCTAACCCTAAACACCAAGACTGTCAGCAACTTTTAAAATACATTTTGTTCTTCCTAATTTATGAAGAATTTCCAAAAACTACAAAAATATAACAATGACTGCCATCTGAAGTTCTCAATCAGTTTTTCTAAAACAAAGGAGCTTGAAACTCTTGAGCTAATATTAAATGAGCACAGCCATATCAAAGAATTACACTATGAGATTCCTAAAATACAGTGGGGGACATTTATTAAGTCTAAGCTGAGAGCTGGAGTAGGTTTCCTGCGTATCTTTAACACAAAGCAATGATAGATCGCGTGGACTCTGAGTCCGCTCCCCCGTCCCGCCCCTCCATACCTCCTCCCTGCCCCCCTGGCGTACAAAGCAGAAAGTGCCGATTTGCAAATATTTTATTCTCAAAACGGCCATTTTGCAAACAAAATATTCGCAAATCGGCACTTTCCGCTGAAAAACAAAGATACGCCACTTGATACATGTCCCCAATTATCTGTAAATTACTTTACCAAAAATAAATCCTCACCACCCAAAAAACTGTTCTAAATTCTTGGCCACAGGTGTCTTTGCAATTTTGCTGTAAACTGCTTGTCCTGAAGGAAAATCTGTCTCTAGTAACAGCACGATTAAGACAACTTACAGGAAGTGGCGGCAGAGCTAAACTACTGGCAAAGGCAAGAGTGCGAGCCTTTGAAAACCTGGGCTGTGTACCTGTGCACTGAGCCAGGCTGACTGATTTAAGTAATCCACACTGTTCCATGAAGCTAAACCAAGGTTGTTGTTTCTTTTCTTTCTGTTCACATAATACACTATAAAGCCAGTGTGGGAATAAACAGTGTTGAGTGAGAATATAATGTTTTGGATCAGTGGTTTTGGCACTGCGTGATGCTTGACTGAGCAACCTGTAAAAAAATAAATAAATAAATTACGTTTGTATAAATGCATAATTCACAGCCTTTACCAATTAAAAGGGGTGGAGACAAATTATACTTACCATCCTGGGCTCTCGGCAAGCATTGTCTTCTCCTTCATTTTTAATCAGCCAATCAGCGGCTGAGGCGATACACTGCTGCAGCCACTGATATTCACAGAAACTGCAGGAGTGTCTGCTCAACCAGATTGGCTGTTTGCAGTTAAAGGAGCTAAAGATAGAAGACGCTGAACGCCGGAAGCAAAGGACAGCAAGTATAACCCCCTACCCTCAAACAGAGCACTGTCTGGCTCCCAGGGGGAATATTGAACCCCTTGGGGGCTATACTGTAACTTTCTGGGGTTTTCAGGTGAACCAGCATCTGGTTAAATGCTTGAGTAGGGGTTCAATACTTGAGTCAAGCACCTAATGTGACACTTTAAGCATTGATAGCCGAGAGGGGTATGTTGTATATTATACTGTGCTGGATGTAGATGTAAAGGAGGAAATACCTGTGTGTAATACTAGAAACAGCTGAGCTCTGAGTTCTGTCTCCTGGAATAAAGGGCATAGAAAAAGAAAGTGCACTATGTAGGAAGCACTCAGGGCTCAATATAAGCAGCTAGAATACTCAAATCACATTGTCACCATTCTGAGGGTTTCATCTAACAAAAACAGACAGGTTCATTTAAGGTATGCTTTAACAACACTCATAGAAATTGTAAAATTGAATCTTTATGTATAATACAGTAGCTCAAAGCTTTTAGGTTTCGCTAACTCTTACATCCCAATAATAGATATGGCTTTTGTTTAATAAAGCAGGAATGGGTTTACTAGAGCCTAGATGTGACTGCAATAACAAGACTTCCTTACGGCAATACCACCGGTCTTGGGTAGATTACAGCTGTCCTTAAGACTCCAATGAATGCATAGAACAGGTTCGCAATTACCACTGCAGGAGACATAGTGGCTGCTACAGGGCCCACCGAATCAGGGGGCCCCATGGCCCGCTCCTGCAATACACTGGGGCGCTTTAACTGCAAACATTCCAGACCAGTGCTTACAGTTAAACTGTTATGACTACACTTGACGACTTTGCTATGGGGCCCAGCCTTTTCTATTTACACCACTGGCATAAGCAATTACTTACCAAATCTCTGTTACATTTAGTAGTCTTTCCTCCTATCCAATGTATGCCCATTGGTAAGACATCATAATACAATGACCTGCGGTAATATCTCATTAGGCTCTGCTACACTATATAAGTTTACACCAAACAACCAACCAAGCCATCATAGACATCATATAAAGTGTTCATAGCAGATGTGATCATTACCCTGAATTCCATCTTCATTTTCCATGTCAGACTCCTGTGGGAAATTTCCCGGATGCTATTCTGAGAGACAATATATAAATGATTGTTACAGAGATGATAATTTCCCCTGAAAATAGGCAGATATTGACAAATTATCTTCTAACCATTTCTGGAGCTCACAATATCAGTAATGGAAAAAGTTTAGAGTCGGAAATTGCGTTCAATTGAACTCCATGTCCAGTTTGTCCAGGTAGATTAGAAGAATTTTTTTTTTATATGAGGAACATAAGGGATTACAGGGAATGAAGCATGTTACGTGTCTGTTAACAGGTGTGTAAGAATGTGTTCAGCACAGTCACAGCTGGATCACAGATGATGAGGCCACCAGGCAATTGCCCTACTTATAATCCAGAATTAACACAGTGCACACAACCAATCTGTCTACATAAAACATAAAATAATCTCTGAAAGGACAATTTTTAGTCTTCCTTAAACCATACCATGGGAAACATAGGCACACTTGGCAATGAGGTCTGAAGGAAAGTAAAGGGGAAAAAAATGATAGAAGCTGTACTGTATTTCCATACTGGTTAGAGAAATAGGGTTAAAAATCTAAGACTCTCTGTAATTGTGAAAAAAGACCCTGTAATATATAGTCACAGCACATGAACAATGTCAAATTAACATTTATTTTATATTCTTGATCATTTGACAGCCCCCCTAGCCCTATTTGTGGACATAATTATATGCCTAGATGCAACATCGCTTAGTGTTGATACAATTTCCCTTAAAAGAGTTGTTGCAAGACCAAAAATGACCCCATATCCTAAATGCTGATTGGTGGGGATCTGGCCACTGGGACTCCCATTGATTCTTAAGGAAACAGGTCAATAGTCCTTTGAATAAATGGAGCAATAGTTCTTCATTCTTCGTGCAGAAGCTCCGCTAGTTTGTTGGACAAATTACAAAATTCATGAGTTCCAATGGTTGGACCAATCAACTCCTTCAGGATAGAGAATACATTTTGATCTATCTTTTAATAACTCCTTTTTTTAATCCTCCCATTAGTCCCTATTTGTGGTAACCTTTGGTTCATAAAGTTCAATACAAGTATAGCAAACAAATGGATAAATAATAGTATAGAAGAATCAATGGTATAATATAATTTTAATACAGTATAAGGCTATGTTCACATAGCGTAAGAGACCGGCCTGGTCACGGAATGGCCGGTCTCTGAAAAGATCATGCCGGCTGGTACTGCAGTACCGGCCGGATGATCTTTCGGGCCGCAGAGTTCTGATGTGGGCACATCCGTGCGCGCCCGCATCAGAACTCTCCACTGCACACTATGAAGCTTACAGCCAGAGCCGCCTGCTTCATAGTGTGCACTGACATGGTTTTCTGCGGCTGCTATTCAATGAATAGCAGCAGCAGAAAACTGACATATCAGTTGTTTGCGGCGCATACAAGACAAGGCAACGTATATTTTTCAACATCGGCCGTACTTTTACCAAAATATACGTTGGGTGAACATAGCCTAAGACTACGTTCCCACATCTTTTTGGGGCTGTTTAAGTCCAAGTAATATTTAGAGAGTTTTTTTCTTCTTTTTCTTCCCTTTATTGTATCATTCATTGAAAACTTTTCTGGACGCCTGGATTAAAATTCTAAATCTTTCTTGGACACATCACTTTTACTTGTTTTACATGTCCTGAAACTTGACACAATGATGCCTTTGAAACATGGACCAGGTTTACATAACTCTCCCTCCGGGCTGTAGAGGAAAATGTACAATCTGATCTCAAGGCAAATCCTATTCTCGAACAAAAATGCGGGAAGGCACAGAATGTCATCCGTGATGGGGATTTATTAGTGCAGACAATTTGGCCTGAGCCTTTCTCCAGCATTATAAACAGAATATGCTAATGATTCCTCGGGTTTCTGACAATAAATAATTTCTTGATAAATCAGCATATCCATATTGGGATCACATACCGACTCCTATTTCGACGAGTTTTAATTGGAATCTAAAAGAAATCACTATATGGATCATCGAAAAGCTTGGACACTGAAAATGCAATTAAACTGCTGATTAAATATTATTACAAACTTTATGTTAAAGCCTTAAAAACTAAATTCAAAAATAGGATTAACATTAGGATTTTAAATATTTACTATAAAAAATTAAATAAATACATAAATAAATAAATAAATAAATAAATAAATTAGCCGAGCTTGTCTGTCTGAGAATTCCCTCTGGTTTACAAACTAAAGAGCCATTTAAACCTTAAAGCTGGGATTATAATGCAGGTTTTGTGCCCTCTCTGGCAGATTTTTGTTTGGCATCCTTTTCTCCAGTATATTTGGCCAAAGATATAATTACATGTATGCAAATTCCCACTGCCAACTCACTATCGTCTATCATAGGAATTGAAGCAATTTATCATGAGATATCTGTTGACGTCTGTTCACCACATTTATGGCATAAACCATCAAATCTGTTTGAATCTGAGACATGAGATGAGGCATGAAAAAAGTTAGATTTCAATCTAACTTGTTTTTAATTTTTTTTCGTTTCATAATTGAAAAATTGCTTAATACTTTTTTTTAATTCAATTTGTTTTTATTATTGTTTTATTCTTTCATTTTATTATTATTAATAATTTATTTATTCATTTTATTCTTTTTTGTTATTTTAATATTGTGTACATGACAGTAACAAGTAACTATGGAGCACCTTATCATAAATTGTAATAGAGTACAACCCTACCATGACCATTTTTAGCAACCAGTTCAGAATATGAAAACGATTGTTATTACTATTTAGGGCTTCCTGAAGCAGAGGAATAATTTATACAGTGATGTCACAGTACAGGGATAATGAAAAAAAGAATATGCAAAGTAGCTGTTCTTAGGAGCTTTAAAGGAGAACACCGGAACAGATACACATTTTATACTCACCATCCCTCTGCTGACTATCACCGCTTGTATCTCCTGCTGGCCGTGTACCTGCCAGCTCCAGTCAACGGCAGCCTCTGCATTGGCTGGTGTGCATTACATGGCTTCCAGAATGATCAGCCAATCAGGGCTGAGCAACCTGGAAGGCATGTGATGCACTCCAGTCAATGAAAAGGCTGCTGGTGCGCTAGTGCACCAGTAGCCTCCCCCCCCCCATTCACTTATGTAGGAAGATACCGAGGTGGAAGAAGAGCAGCCCCACCCAACCCCCCACTCTAACGACATCAACACAAGGTGGCGAGATGGCCCGGGAGAATAGGATTTGATCAACAGTTATTAGATAAGTATTAGAGATATCCGAACCTCGAGCATGCTCGAGTCCATCCAAACCCGAACTTTCGGCATTTGATTAGCTGAGGCTGCTGAAATTGGATAAAGCTCCAAGGTTGTCTGGAAAACATGGATACAGTCAATGACTATATCCATGATTTCCACATAGCCTTAGGGCTTTATGTAACTTCAGCAGCCGCCGCTAATCAAATGCCGAACGATCGGGTTCAGATCGACTCGAGCATGCTCGAGGTTGGCTCAGATTGGTGGTCAGATTAGTGGCATAATGCACAAAATGATGTCATATTAGTGTAATAATGCATACAGTAAAGTTATAGCCCTGTTTTTTTATGTACAGTAATATTGCACCAAATATATAACATTGCATTCAATAACAGAATTACAGATGTTTCCAGCCTTACATTTTTATTAGTTAAGTGATCGAATGTGTTTTTTCATGACAGCTTTCACTACAATACTTTACTATGTCATCAAAGGAGTCAAAGGGCATCATTTAGATAACAATCTCCTCTCATAGAGTTATATTTACACTTAGTGAGAGAGAGGGTCATGACCTCAAGCTGATAATCTCATGACACAAATGGCTAAATATATTTACTTTGGAGATAAGATGAGAGTGGACACATCTGTATACAAACAATACAGAGATAATCTACTCAGTGAGATTACAGCACAGGAGATATTCAAACAGTGCTGTAATAATGCTCAGGAATAACACACACACAGGTACAATGCACAGAACAGGAGAAATAAATATGATATAACATGTAAGGCTAGGTTCACACTGCGTTTTTGCAATCCGTTTTTTGCAAACAAAACAGATGAAAAACGGATGAATTAAACGGATGCATTTGTGTGCATCTGTTTTGATTCGTTGTTCCATTGATTTCTATTGTCCGTTTTTTTTTTACGGACAAAAAAGTAGTGTCAGTTTCGATTTTTTGTCCGTAAAAAAAATGGATCCGTTTTTAAACATTTTTTTTTCTTTACAATGGAAGTCAATGGAAAAACGGATCAAAACAGATGCACAAAAATGCATCAGGTTTTTTTTTCATCCTTTTTTTTTTTCAAACAACAGATTAAAAAAAAGGGTTTGCAAGGGTTTTTGCAAGGGTTTTTGTCACAGAAAAACAGTGGAAAAAATAAAAGACAAATATGATCTATCGCCTACCCTCATGATAGGACATCGATTGCTAATCAGCAGGATGCTAACACCCCCACTGATCAGCTGCTCAGCACAGCTGTAGACGCTAGCAATACACAGTAAATGGTTGGCTCCATTCACTTGGCTCCATTCACTGCATAGTGGCCAAGTGTGGTTACTGCAGCTTAGCTCCCAGTTACTGGAACATAAAGGACCCCCTTTAACCCCTAGATGACTTAGGATGTACCGGTACGTCATGAAAGTCTGTGCCCAGACGACCAAGGATGTATCAGTACGTCCTGAGCTATGAAGCGTGCTCCGGAGCGGAGCACGCTTCATAGCAGGTGGGGGCCGGCTGCAATCAGCAGCCGGCACCTCACCATTAACCCTTTGAGGACCAGGCCCAAAATGACCCAGTAGACCGCGCAAATTTTAATCTTTGCGCTTTCGTTTTCCCCTCCTCCCCTTCTAAGAGCTCTAGCACTTTCAGTTTTCTATCTACAAGCCATGTAAGTGCTTGTTTTTTACAGGAATAGTTGTACTTTGTAATGGCGTCTTTCATTTTACCATAACATGTATGATGGAACCCCAAATATATTATTTATGAAGATATAAATAGGTGAAATCGTAAAAAAGAATGCAATCTGGTAACGTTTGGGGGGTTCCTGTGTCTGTGTAATGCACTATATGGTAAAAGCCACATGATACCACTATTCTATAGGTCAGTCCGAACACAATCATATGCAGGTTTACACAGATTCTGTAATGTTATATATATATTTTTTAATGAAATCCTTTTTTTTGGCAATTAATTATTAATAAAATGGGCCTATTGTGACGCTTATAACGGTTTTCTTTTTTCACCTATGGGGCTGTATGGGGTGTCATTTACTCCGCCATGATCTCTAATTTTTATTAATACCATATTTGTGAAGATGGACGTTTTGATCACTTTTTATAATCTTTTTAAAATTTATAATGTAACATTAAATCGGTAATCAGCGCACTTTTTTCCCTCTTTTCATGTACGCCGTTCACCATTCGCAATGACGCTTGTTATATTTTAACACAATTACGCACGCTACGGTGTATTATATGTTTATTTATTTATTTTTATATGCTTTATTTATATAATGGGATGTGGGGGTGATTTAAGCTTTTATTGGGGGAGGGGCTTTGAAGTAGTGTAATAGTGTTTTTAACTTTTTTTTTTTTTTACACATTTGAAGTCCCTTTGGGGGACTTTTACATACACTTGTGTGATTTCTACACTGACCATTGCTATGCCATAGGCATAGCATTGATCAGTGTTATCGGCGATCTGCTCATTGAGCCTGCCTGTGCAGGCTTAGTGAAGCAGATCGCTGATCGGACCGTACGGAGGCAGGTGACAGACCTCCGGCGGTCCGTTTCAACGATTGGAACCCCCACAGTCACACTGCGGGGGTCCCAATCAGTAAGTGACAGGGGACTTCCCCTGTCACTTACACTTAAACGATGCGGCCGTGCCGCGGTCGCGGCGTTTAAGGAGTTAATGACACGCTGCAGCGCGATTTCTGCAGCGTGTCATGAATGGTGAGGTGCCGGCTGCCGATTGCAGCTGGCCCCCACCTGCTATGAAGCGCGCTCCGGAGCAGAGAAACACCCAGGACATACAGTTACGTCCAGGGTGACAGACTTCCATGACGTGACTGTAGGCGAACGGCCGACACGAAAAGAGGGAAAAATGTGCGTGGATTACTGATTTTATGTTACATGATATCTAAAACAAAAATCAATAAAAAGTGATCTTCACAAATATGGTATTACTTAAAACTAGAGATCATGGCGGAAAAAATGACACCCCATACAGCCTCATAGGTGTAAAAATAATACTGTCATAAGCGTCACAATAGGCCCATTTTATTAATAACTAATTGCCAAAAGAAGGATTTCATTAAAAAAAAAAAAAAAAAAAAAAAAATATATATATATATATATATAACATTAGAGAATCTGTGTAAGCCTGCATATGGTTGTGTTCGGGCTGACCTATAGAATAATAGTATCATGTCGCTGTTACCATATAGTGCATTACGTAGACACAGGAACCCCCCAAACGTTACCATATTGCATGCTTTTTTACGATTTCACCAATTTATATCTTCATAAATAATATATTTGGGATTCCGTCATACGTGTTATGGTAAAATGAATAACGCCATTACACAGTACAACTTGTAGATAGAAAACTGAAAGTGCTAGAGCTCTTAGAAGGGGAGGAGGGAAAAATCAAAGCGCAAAGAACAAAATTTGCGCGGTCCACTGGGTCATTTAGGGCCAGGTCCTCAAAGGGTTAAAGGGGATATCAAGGATTAGAAAAATCACAGCTACTTTCTTGCACAAACAGCACCATTTATGTGTGTGGTGATACAATGCAGCTTTATTTACTTCAATGCAATTGAGCTGCAATACCACATTTAAACTAAAGTTAATTGTTGCGCTGTTTTTGCAATAAATTAGCTGTGGTTTGTCTAATCCTGGATTACATTTTTAAAGGGTAAAGCCAGGAAAATCCCTTTAAGTAATGGAGACAGGATAATGCAAACACCGGCAGTAGCCATGGGCCTCTCCATTGACCACACCAACCTTAAAATGTTCCGTAGTGATTTCTTTTTATTTCACTTTTTTTTGTTTTTACTTTCATTCTCTTTTGTTACAAATTAAAGTAAACAGTAAATATTTTTCTTTAAAAAAAATGAAACAGAACAAAACAAAATGCAATGCTGATTTGTTTGCTAGTATTTGTACACAATACTTTGAGAGTTCTGTAATTTGTTCTTTGTTCGGATGTTAATGATTGTTTTGGATATGAAATGCTACGATCAATAGTAAGAGACAGTAGAACAATAAGTTGTAATGGAGCTCGGATTCTTGTAATTGTCCTTATGGGTGGGGTGAAAATCAGAAAATATTATGGGACTCGTTTGTCTTAATCTACAAGGGAATGTGGTCTTTTGGAGCATGGTAACCAGCTTTCAGCTGTTATTTTCTATTTTGTTGCTTCTCAGGTTGTAAGGGGAGCCTCACCAGTATGGTGCTTGTATTTTTGCAAAAGTGATTATAAACTGTACAGTCAATTCTTCGGTTGTCCCAATCTTTGGTTAGCAACATAACAGACTCACTCAAGAGGAAAAGTAAACTGAATAAACTGATCAATATTTTTCATTTTGTAGATTGTAGAAAGAACCAGGCATCTATATGTTTTGGTTTGAGAGTGGTGTTGAGCGAACCTGTCAAAATGTTCGGGTTTGAAAACGTTATCTGAATCCCAGCACTCACGGTTTAATTTCCAAAGCTGCAGAAGTTTGATACTGCCCTAGGGAGTTTGACTGCGGCTTATCTCTACCAGGACAATGGGGCCGGGCATGGATTTTCCATCCTGCCCAACATCATCTGTTGGTGGACGGTTGGGAAAGCCCCATACACTATATGCTGAAGGCCAAACCCACTGACAAAAGTATAAAGTCTATGGAGACCCTAAAGATAAGGAAAACAATGGTTTAATGGTTGAATGGGTTTCTATGGTAGTTTTAAAACTCAGTAAACATATTCACAAACGTCATGCAGTCAGATGTAGTTGGGTAGATGGTACGTAATGTGGCTAATAAAAACTTCCAGGAGCACGAAGCAAACAAATACAAATGGCTAACACGTTTTGGGGTTGCCTCCTTACTCATAGTAAATGGGGATACCCCAAAATACTCATATACTATGGTTTCCTCCATGCTTAATTGTACAAAATGAAATATGTTTCTGGTTGGCATCCTATTGGCTATCGGTACTGGTAATATTGTACCTAGATAACTGGTATTATCTTTACTTTACCTGTCAGTGGTTTTTATGTTATGTTTGATATATATGCCAACCTCATCAATAATGTAGAGCTGTTTTTTATTTATTTATTTATTTTTGTATAGTTTTGTTAGAATGGCTCATAGCCAATGATATGTAATTTAAGGCTATCCCTTTGTATTATTGCTTTTTCTATGGTCACTGTTGGCTGATTTCTTCTATGGCATCAATTGCTCTCGGGATCTGTATTTTACTCCCCAGTGAATATTGATACATTTAATCTTCTTTATTCGACAAAAAGCATCAGATTGCCTTGCTCGGTGGTAGACACCTCTCACTTCTCAGGTACCCCTGATAACCTCATCCACAAGACGGAGATTACATTCCGACTTCTGAATACGAGACTTGGAAGCAATACTTGGTGGTTTAGAAACTTAGCTGAATTTGCAATTGTAAGCTTCTGAGTTCATCTCTCCAGTGGTGGAAAGTCAATTTATTCTGCTTTTTTTTATTTGCTCCTAAGCTTCCTCGAGCCACCCAAACAATAAGCCCACACATGTAGGATTTGGCACCAGGAAAAGTCACATGGTAAATCTATTTGGATTCGGCCGTGTTTACAATGAATGATGTGAGTCAGGTTTATTGCTGCCCAAGCTAACGAAAATCCGGTACACAAGAAGGTAGAGAGATGATTAACGTTAGAGAGGAAAAGGGAGTTTTATGTGCACTGGATTTGAGTGTTGTTGAAATATTTGGTAAATATTTTTGTTTTTCAAAAACTACTAGGGCTTAAAGGGGTTTTTCAGGATTGCAAAAAATATTGCTAGTTTAAAAAAAAAGAAAAAAAAAAACATAAACAGCACCACTCCCTGGGTGTAGGTTTTGCAGCTTAATTCTATTGAAATAAATGGAGCCAAGTTTGTCATGTTTGCAGTGCAATAACTCACTAATTTAATTTACTGTGCTAATCACACCATCCAATACGGCCCTAGGTTGCACATAAGCCTTAAAGGGGTTACCCAGTGAAAATCTTTTTCTTTAAATTAACTGGTTTCAGAAAGTTATAAAGATTTGTAATTTATTTCTATTTAAAAACCTCAAGTCTTCTCATACTTATCAGCTGCCGTATGTCCTGCAGGAAGTGGTGTATTCTCTCCAGTCTGACACAGTGCTCTCTGCTGCCACCTCTGTCCATGTCCGAAACTGTCTAAAGCAGGAGAGGTTTTCTATGGGGATTTGCTACTGCTCTGGACAGTTCCTGGCATGGACAGAGGTGGCAGCAGAGAGCACTGTGATTTGAAAGAAAATAATTTTCGATGGATAACCCCTTTAAATACTTGTTGGCTGAAGACTCCTATTGTTCTTCACTAAGCTGAGTGTGCATATGTTTTCAGTAAAAAGTACAGTAAATAAACCCTTTACCAGAAAGATTCAACATTCTTTTCCCATCATTATTTGTTGTTGGAGAGTTAGGAGCCTACCATACATCTAAGAGAGTCAACCAGTTTCACCAACATTGTTGGTTTCTGCAGAATTTTCTTTCTTGAGTATAACCCCCCCCCCCCCCCAAAACATATGATGACGTGACCACTACGTCCAATGTAGAGGTAGGTCTGCCACACTTGAAAAACACAAGCAACAAACACTGATTCCTGCGCCATCCTGCAACTTTGGTGAGAAATTACTCAAAATTTGTTATAGATATGATAAATTTACATTTACTCACAACAAGTAAAAAAAGGGCCCTGAAAAAATGAGGGAACGGGTCATTGAAGCAAAATGGCGCTACGCAGCCCAAACAAAACTTTCAGGCTTAGTTGCTCCTTCAGCACAAAACTGCTGTAAAAGTGATGGCATTATTTTACCGGCCTCTCTACAGATGATACATAGCCGCCTCCACTTCTTTTAGTAGTTACTCTGTATGTTTCCAGTGGGTCTTTTGGGAATGATCTGCTATGAGAACGCGATACCTGAGATTTGTGGTTATAGTTTCTATATGTTGAAAACACAAGGACACTTTAAATCCTGAAAATAATTTTCTACTCGGTAGTTTTACGATGGTTTTAGTGGAACATTTGTGATCCTTTCACTCTACATCACTACATCTGTCAACTCCGAAACCCCATTTCCAGAAGCAGTCCTCTTTCACCTCCCATCGCGCATTCAACCAGCAGACTATTTTCAACTCAAGAAGCAAGTTATGATTACTTTATTAAATTATGACCTTGAAATGTATTTTAAAGTATATTTTCTTCCTATGAATTTATTATAGTTTTGTGAAAGTATGAGGAACAGAAAGCCATGAAAAATATCTCTGGCTTCAATTTTCCTCTTAAAGAATGTTCCCTTTATTCGGCTCCCATTTACAATGATGTCAAGCCTCTTATTTTTATTAGCGAGATCACAGAAATAATTTTCTAGGTTATTTTGGCTTGACCTCACTCAAAAGAACATGAAAGTTCTCTCTATGAAAAGCCAGGTATGAGCTGGAAAATAGTTTGGACCGCACTTACTCCGTACTGTATTTTACTTGTGGGCTTAAAGAAGAATTCTCCTGCTTATTTGTCTAGTTAGCATTAAAGAGGTATCCCCCATCTAGAAGACACCATATATACCTATTGAAGAGGGTCTCTAAAAATATAGGCATCAGTGCTGTTCCGCTAACCCCCCCCCCCCCAAGAAAAAAAAAACACTAACTAACTCCTAAAATTTGAATCCCCATTTGCGGTACAGTTTTACATGGCCACTGTCTCTTTAAAAAACTTAAAAAATATATAAATTTTGATTAGTTGTGTTCTGGGTGTTTACTAGTGTTGAGTGGACCTGTCAAGCTGTCCAGGTTTAAGCGTTATTTGGTAATGAAAGTCAGAACTTGCTTTCACTCCTATGCACTTAGCCCAAAGTAGGGACCGGCACCCAATTTGGGCCCACCATTTAGGGCGGATTGTCCAAGTAGGGACAGTGGTTAGGTAAAAGCAGGAATACACTGTCCCTTATCTAACATGACATTTAGAGTAGGGGCCATGGTATAGAGAATGAAACCTCTCCCTACTGTCATATGTGTCCATTAGCCACCAATTATATACTATATCTTCATCTTGGGACCTAATCTTTAGTAGCCAGAAACCTTCAATCCAATCTCAATTGTAGCATTCATAGTAAAAGAGATGAGCGAGCCAAGCCTCCCGAGCCCAGATTTGTTCCAAACTTTGCAAAAAGTTTGGTTCACTACCAAACCAAATTTTTTTGCAAAGTTTAAAACAAGTTTTCAAAGTATTCGAGTATTCGAAATACTCATTTTCGATCAAGATTGAGTCCTGTGTTTTGAGACATTTAAATGAGGCTCCACTGACTCTTTTTTGCATACTGTAGATGTTGTATTTTATGGGTATTAGACGATCATAGACGAGTCATCATTAGGTGTACCTAGAGCTATTACCTGGTCTTTCCCAGAAAATATCCTTAAAGCTAGTCATACTTATTAGATATGCTTTGAATCCCCCAATTTTGACTGACCATCTATTTGCCTATGGTGGACTTGTGTCAATCCCCTGCTGGCAGATGTTGCAGGAGAGAAGGAAAGAGTTTGATAGATTATACCTACTGGATCTTTTCCTTCTTGGTAAAAGCCATTGCCAGAGGAGTCTTGCAGTAGTTTTCTCCCCTCTATCCGTGAATGTGCATGGGTATGGGGGGACTAGGAGAAAGCTCTTGGCTGACAGTTATCTTATGTAAATTGCCAGGCTTATCCCATGCTCCATAGGTGGGCAAGTTGTAGTTGTTGTTTTTTTTTTGTTTTTTTTTGTTTTTTTTAAGCTACATTAAGATTTAGCAAAAGACCTTCCATAAACCTTACCAGAAACCTATGACTAATAAACAAATTCATAATTTGGGAGTCAAGCACAATAGTTGAACTGTAAATGATTGTTTTCTATAATAAGCGAGCACTTTGATTAACCATGATTAGGGATTTGCCATCACTTTTATGCATGACTCGTAAAGGTGTATTTGTCACCTGGAATGAAATATTTTTTGGATGATCCTACCAGTTGGTAAACAGCTTTCGCCCCTTTCCTTTCGCATGGCTTATCATCTTATTTTTGCAATTTTATTTTCTTTTATGGCATTTTTTTTTAATTTGTGCACATTTTCACTTTCAGAGCAACAGTTATGCGATCCCGGGGAATTCCTATGTCACGATAATGTCACATGTGTGTCACAGAGCTGGCTATGTGATGGAGAACAGGATTGCCCCGATAAGTCAGATGAAACACTAGGTCATTGTAAGTAATGGAATTTATTTCAAGTTTGAGTGTTTGTTTACTGCAGTGTTAAATGTTTGACATTGAGACACCTTGATGCATCATAGTTTTTTTCCTTTGCTATTTATGTTTTTGTTTTTGTTTTCATCTTTTTGCACCTTTGGTTGCAAAAAAAAAAAAAAAAAAGTCTTTTAGAGACAATAAATAATTCCAGTCTTCACGAATGAGATCTGACTGCAACAAGCCCGGATACCTTGGTGTTAGACACAATGATGACTTTTAGTCCTTCAATGATCATGATTTAATTTTGGGTTATAGTGACCAATGTGTAGCCCCAATGGAGAAAATTAAAGGGGTTATCAAGGCTTAGAAATCAATGGCAGCTTTCTTCTAGAAAGAGCACAACTTTTGTTTCTAGTGTGGGTGTGGTTGCCCAACTAAGCTCCATTCACTTTAATGGAACCGAGTTGCAAAACCAAACTTGTTTTAAGAGTTGTGCTCTTTCTGGAAGAAGGCAGACATGTTTTTGTTAGCCTAGAAAATCCCTTTAATGTACAAGACTATGATTATGCAACATAAATAGTGAGTTTGATTGATAGTTGCAGTGCATTGTATTGCAACCATCATGCCGTCATCTGCTTGTGCAGCAACCATTGCTTTACTAAAGTCTCCAGAAGCTCTTGCATAAATCTGAATTTTTCACTTGAGAGCATTGATATAAAATGTGGTACTGTGCTCAACTGATTGTGTTTCTTTTAAGAAAATGGGTTGATGTAGTTGCATTTCAACCTATCCAATCCTGTTGTTTTTTGAAAACTGGCTCTATAGTTGTTGCTAGCATCTCTCTTTTTATGTTATATTTGCAGAAATTTAGCATACATTTTAAAGGAGTTATTCAAAAAGAGAAAATAGCTAATTTCTTTTAAAAACAGCACCACACTTGTCCTCAGGTTGAGAGTGGTATTACAACCCAGCTCCATTAAAAAAACATGGCCACTTACTTCCAGAAATGACACCTCTCAGGTCCCCTGTTGGGTGTGGGGTTTGCAGCTCAGTTCCATTTAGGTGAATGGAGCTCAATTGTTATAGTTTAATACCGCATACAACCTCAGGACAAGGAAACGTTTTTTAACTGTTTTAGAAAAACAACGCAGCTTTATTTTCCTAATTGTGATAAACCCTTTAATTGTCCAAAAGAGCAAATGTCATCATTGATTTGGTATCATAACTGTTGGGGTCGCTGTCACCACCAGTCTGCAGTGGCTGAGGGGGCCCTATGGCTTCTATGCCACCAGTACTATATATAGCATGTCATAGTTTGAGTCTCCTACTACATATCTTGGATAAAGAAAAAGGCTGAAATATCACTTTTGGATTCTTATTTATTCAACTTTTGTAGTCAATGAGAGAATTGCTACAATTAAGCAAAGTGTAATATATATATATATATATATATATATATATATATATATATGCCTTGACCAAGTATCACAGAGCACATCTGACTAATTGAATTCCCAAAACTTTAATGGCCTAAATTTACTGTTGTAAATGCAAGAAAATTAGCATGCCATTGTGAGCAATTGTGAATTTTGCCACCATCAATACAATGCATGTAATTTTTTATATAGGATTGCATTTGGCTCTCATTGCAGTTGCTGTAACCCAAACCCTGCATTCTCACAATAGCCCAGTTATACTAAAACTCTCTAAATCTCAAACCTTGCTGTCATTTTGAGTAATATGGACATATCCTCAGACGTCCTCAGTCAAACGTTACTGATCGCACCGGATCTCACTCCGGAAACCCAATGTGAAGCAAAGATACAGACTTGGGGCGTACTAGGTAGAGATGATAGAAAAGCGCTAATTTTCAGGTTTTTTCAAACTCGAACCATCGACATTTGACTCCCGCTGCCTTCCCGTTCCGTGGGGAAGGTGGAGACAGCTCGAGTACTGCCTGGAAAACAGGGATACAACCTAATAGGCTGTATCCCTGTTTTCCAGGCGGTACTCGGGCTGTCTCTACCTTCCTTACGGAACAGGAAGGCAGCGGGAGTCAAATGTCGATGGTTCGGGTTCGTACCAACCTGAAAATTAGCGCTGTTCGATCATCTCTAGTACTAGGCAGTGCTCTCCACTACCTGGCCAATAGGGACAAAATGGAGCGAACAAGTTGACTTTCATTGACAACCAAGGAGTAAAGCGAGCTGCTGTGCACTCCTCCCGGCTGTATCTGTATATGAGGATTTGTCCAAAGTTACTGGAAATGACAAGAGGAATGGTTTTTAGTAAATCTGAATTATTGTAGGTATTCAGAGTTGAGTTTCCTCAATTGAATGTGGAGTCCAATGACATCTTATGTATAATCAAAAACAAGGGAACAGAGAAAGTACAACAAAACAATATCAAGGCTGGGTGCACAGTCACTATCCAAAAAAACAGACAACACAGAAGGTAAAGCAAAGTGTATAGCACAATGGACCAGCACACCAGAGATAATAAATCAAATATATTCACTTTATTAATACAAAAATACCTTATACAATAGGGGTTGACATAAGTCTAGTGTATTGAATTAGATACTAGATATTAGATTTTTTTGTATTAATAAGGTGAATATATTTGATTATTATCTCTGGGGTGCTGGTCCATTGTACTATACTCTGTGCTTTCCCTTTTGTGTTATCTAATGTATAATGAAATTGCAGGTATCCTTTTGATGGTTGCAAAATATGAAAATAAAAATGGACAAACAGACTTCTTTCATAAAGATGGTCCATTGCCCAGCAGATACAGCTAGATGATGGTTTTAGTGCTGCCAAATCTATACTTTCTATGCGATTGACAGGAGCTAAGGGAACCCTGCTGTTTTTGACTGTGAACACTCTTCTTTTTCCATCTGTAAATAAATGTGACAATGTTCCCTAAAAATAAAGGAAAAAAAAAAAGGCATTTAAAAAAAAAAAAGAAAATAATCTTCGGTGTTATTCATCTACTTGCATTGGAAATATGGATCTCTCTAGAGCACAATGGCAAACAGTACATAAATGCTGGCTGTTATCTGTAAGAAAATATATAAAAGCGATAGATCATAACTATGGCTCCGGCACAAGTGGAAGGGAAAACAGATATGCTTAAAGAAAGTAGCTGGAAAATACAGGTTTGCTTAACATTGCTTAACAATACCCATTTAAGTGGCAGGAGCCGTCGGAGAACACAGCAGTGTGCGAATAGATTACGGAGCACAAATGACTGGAGAGAAGATGTTATTAAATTTTAATGTCCCTAGTTTGTGTCTGAGGAAAATGAGAATGTTTCCTGTTGAATGTCACTATGTTAATCATTGCGTATAAAAGACAGAGACTGACAAGAACAAAGCACATCCAGGATTTATAAAGTATTGTGAAGAGCTATTAAGTGCGTTTTATTTGACGAAAACTCGAAAAGGTAGAGGAAGGCGATTGGTTAGATTTAATAAAAGACGGAGGATAAACTTTGCTTTCCTCGTTTCTTCTGTTTTCTCGGTTTATGGAAAAGACATGACCTAAATGTATTCGCATAAATGATCTTATGAATAGTTAAATGATGTGTCTGCCCCGATGAGGGAAAGAGTATAGCGAGAGGGAAACGAAATGTATGTAACATTGATCCTAGTATGAGTATTTATGGGTATTTGTGTGTTATAATGAATAAGTCAGCTGCTGAAAAATCCCATATTTCTGGTAACGTCCTGAGAAATATAGACTCCCTGGTTCCCCATGTCCTTGCTTTCTTTTGATAACCTGCTTCCCTTGGTTATGACCCACTAAGGTGGTCGAGCACGCTCAGTGCAACTGCAGTCTACAGGGGGTACTGGCAGCCTCCACTAAGCCTGCAAGCTGAGAGGGATTATGGGAAAGTGTGTGCACTGCTGCATGAAAACAGTAGGCTCACAGTTTAGTGAGGAAACCAGGAAGTGATTAAATCCATAAGGAATTAAAAAAAAAAATCTGCCAAGTGGAATATTCCCTTCTACTAGCCACTGTCCTTGCTTAATGTAAGCTTAAAGGGTATTCCACTCAAAAATAACTATGAGGGACATTTATTTATTTTCTGCGTCAGACTTAAAAATGTCCACGCAGCTCCAGCACTACGGAGATTTATGTAGAGGCGGACTGCTGAGCTGAGAGCTGGAGTAGGCTTCCTGCTTATTTTTTGGCAAATCTAAAGATGAATAGCGCGGACTCTGAGCCCGCGGCCCCCGTACCCCCTCCACACCCCCTCCCCCCTGGCATACCGGGCGTAAAGTGCCCATTTGCGAATATTTTATAAAATTATTCGCAAATGGCCACTTTCCACCGAAAAATACGATTTCGCTGCTTGATACATGCCCCCTATATGTTTATATGTATTCTTATCTTTCCACGCTCCTCCAGTATTCTCCTATGGCATATTTGGGTCCCAGCCAAGACAATTCTCCCTTTACTTCAGAGAAGGACTTGTCTGATGGTAATAGCCTGCTCAGCCAATCACTTACTGCTTCAAAACAGCACCATGGCCAGTGATTGGCTGGGCAGGCTGTCACCCACATCAACACTTTTGCTATGTCCCCATGGACAATGACAAATCAAAATAGATTTTTGAGCAGAATACCCACCTCATTAATTCCTCATTACCGGCCACAAACTCTGCCATGGTCATCCAGAATTCCATTCAAGAAAAATACCCCACCAAAATTAAACCCTTAATACAAAGCGTAATAGCCAGACCCCCCCACCCATACATACACACGTCTAGCCACATTGAAGTCTTGGTTTAAGCTAAAGTCTCCATTACCACCTATAGACTCCACTATTGTCATCTAGAATTCCCTTCATTTCCAGTTTGAATACTTCAGTGTTAGCCATAGCTTTCCAATTGCCAACTAGAATATTCTCCAAACTGTAAGCTAAGTCTACTTTGCCAGCCATATGCCCTCCATCTGCCATCTGGAATAATCTCATTTGCCATCCATAATGCCACCCTTCTTAGGTAAGACAAAAATGTCCCATATATTCAAGTCTAAGCCTCTCTTTTTCCAGTTGGAGCACTTACCATGGATCGCTATAGTGAAGGTCGATTTTCATTAGAAAGTTAACAAATCCCATATAAATATAGTTCCACCCAGTTACTAATTCTAGACTATAGGAAATATATTGCTAGCCTTGCTTCATCTACTGCATACTTCTATTGCATTGCACTGCAGATTGCTGCTTGACAACCTCTTCATATACAGCCATGTACTTTGCATTAGAGATGTGCGTCAAGAGGTTTAATTACACGTTACTATAAGCATCAATATCTCCTGAAGTGCCAAGATGATGAAGAAATCCTTCCAGGAAAGTGCTTGTTAATAATCATTGATGAGACTAAATAAGTGAAGGTATTTATCCCACGTTGATCATTTTATGGGAATATTTTCTGCCTGTTGGATTAGTCTAAGGTCAGCTGTAGGAATGAGATAGCGTTATATTACGGTTGAGGAAACACAGATGACAGTGGTCTGCACGTCTCCGAGCTTCACATAGACACATAGGTGCTATTCCAATCTCCTAAGTGTTGCATTCCTCCCTCCAGTCATAAACAGCTATTCAGTCCATGAGACGCTATAAGAAAAGCATTGACAGACTGATAATAGACTGTGCACTATTGAACAGTCCCCGGCTTAAAAAAAAAGTATACGGCCAGATGTGTTTTGCGATAAATCTAAAGACTGGCATTAATACAAGCATTTATAGCAAACACATTCTTTAGGAGCCAGAGAAGAGAGACAAGTATATGGTGTGTGTAGATCACGCCTGGCATTTTCCTCCAATAGTCCTTTATGGATGTCAGAGTGCACAGATAACTTAGCCGGTCCCAGTGTCCATGTAACAGCAGATTCATTGACCTATAAAACCAATTATGGACCCAAAATAGCTGGACAATGCCTCGCGAGACAGCCAGACAATGCCCCATAATTTTGACATGAAACAGACACAAAAGCCAGGCAGTAACCCATAACAATGTCAGTCAATGGCTCATAACGGATAGTCCGTGCGCCTTAACATAGTCAGTCAGTGCTCCAGAACAGGGATGCTCACTGATGAATAACAGTCAGTGCCCCCTAACATAGTGAATTATCACATAGCAAGTTAGAGACCTATACCCCAGCCAGTCCCCTAGAACACAGCAGTCAGTGGCCCATAACTGTTTCAGTCAGTGACCAATAACAGTCAGTGGACCATAACATAGCCAGTCAGGCTACCGTAATGGTGTCACTTAGTGATGAATAATAGTCTGTGCCCCCTAACATAGTTAGTGAATTATCACATGGCAGGTCAGGGACCGATAACAAAACCAGTTCCCCCAGAGTACAGCAGTCAGTGTACCATAACATGGCCAGTCAGTTTACCGTAACTGTGAGACTCATTGATGAATAACAGTGTCCCATAACATAGTTAGTCAGTGTACTGAAATTGGTTCATTCAATGAACCTTAATACAGCCAGTGCACCATAAAATAGCTAGTGTCTTATAACACCACCACACAGTGACCTATAAAGATTAATGAACCATAGCACAGTCAGCTAGTAACTCAATACAATGGCCCATAACACAGGCAGGAAGGGCACAACAGGTAATGAAGAAGCCATGTTCACTAAATGCGCCATTGCGAACATGCTGAGGCTAAATCTTTCCTGATTCTTGTGCCGTTCAGTAGGGAGAGTGACATGAGCAGGGACAGCATCTCAATTCAGTAAGGCAGCAATATTCACAGTGTTAGTTAGTCAGTGTAGGGAGGGACAGTGTAGAGCTGACCGAGTAGGGATTAGAACGTTGAGCTATTGTCAGTGTAGGGAGGGTAACAGGATCCAGCATTTTAGCACTATAAGGATTAATTTCTTAACCCTGTAGTGACCAGGCGTCTATCATAGTCGATCCTGTCCATTATCTTTCCAACCACCTGCAATGTCCTCAACAGACATGAGCAACTTTTACCACCCGACCTGACTTTATACAATTTTCCCAATTGATTTTGACTCCTCTGCTATTAGCATAAATTAGATAAATGAATTGAACGCGCTCCAGGTTTACTTTTGGCGAATCAAAGAGAATAAATGGAAAATTGATTCATCCATTGTGCTTTATGGTTTGGCGGATGGGCGAACGGGGAGGATTAATTCTCTGGTCTCTGTTCATGACGTTGCGCTGTCTGTCATATCGCCCTCGATTTATCTCAACTCACTAAGCAAATAGATTCACTAATGCAATGAAAATAAAGTATCTGTCCTATAAAACACTGTGTAAAGATATTAGGGACATCAAAGAAGCCCTGTAACTATAATGTGCATAAAACGAAAGGGCTCGCTCCAGTACAAAGTAACATCAAACATCCTTTTCATTAGAAGAGGATACATTATTCTTGATATTATGCAACTTCCAATTCTGAAACAAAGCCGGGACTGGTGCATCTGACTCGATTGGTTACTATGGGAAACAAGGCCACTTTTTATCTCTCAGACAGTTCTGATGCATGATTTCCACTGGGGCTAATGTATCAATCTCCTTATGATGAAGAAAGATTCTGATATGTCAAAAGATATTTATCAATGTATTGCAATAATATCCGCAGGAAAAAAAAAATGCCAATGGTTACTTTTAACTTTATTAGATTTTTAGAATATACTTTAAGGATATGTTCACACACAGTATTTTTTTTTAAGGAATAGCCACTGTTTTCCATTAAAATAGTAGCCATTCTTTTTAGCCTGGATGGCATTGCATTGAAATCAATGCAATGCTGCCCGTTCCGTGCACATGCCACACTGACAACGACCATTGTTGGGTGTGACCATGCAAAATAATGAGCATGCCACAGGAGTATGCAAACACTGGTCGGTGCCGGCCAGTATAACAACGACCACTGCTATCTAACAGCCATTGTTATACTGTGTGTGAATGTTGGCCTAATGGCCTAATGTTGAGTTCTTATTAGAGTTGAGTGAGCACTAAAATGCTTGAGTGGTGTACTCATGTAAGAACCCCCGTTGAAATCAATGGGAGACATGACTATTTAACCAGGTCCCCCTGCTTGGCAGAGCGGAGGGTTCGCCTTGACGCCATACTGCCGGATTTGCATATATATGTTTCACCAGTTTCCTGTTGCCTATCAGACAAGCATCGAATGCATACCTTTAGCAAAGCTGTGTGATCTGGCATCTTCAGTAAAAAAATATATTTATTCCGGTGTGACAATGTGACAGAGGGGGGTCTATAACACAGTCAGCTCCTGCCCTGCTCCCCTGCTCTGCCTTCAGGCTACCATCCCACCTCCTTCGACTGTCAATCGGAGGCCTATAGACAAAGCAACGACCAGAATCTGACAGTGTTACAGACCCGCCTCTGTGACACTGTCAGTCTGGAATAAAGATCATTTTTCCTGAAGATACCAGATCACAGAGCATCAGTAGCGGTAACTATGTCATGCTTGTGTGATAGGCATGTGGAAATTGGCAGCACTAATATATGCATACTGTATCTGTGCTGTCAGTTTCCCTTTAGGATGTTCCTTTTGGGCAGGTTTCTCAAATTTGCCACCACTACTACTAACCCTACGCAGTCGCTTATTTCTTGGGTTGTCCATCATGTTGTTTTATATATATACTACTATGACATCAACTACTTCTTCTACTTCTAGCCTTGCACAACCGCACATCTCCTGCCTTGTCCATCATCTACTGTACTTTACTATTACTACCACAACGACTACTACTACTACTAATTCTACTACTACTACTACCACCACCAACACCACTACGTAGCCACACATCACCTGCCTTGTCCATCATGTTCCTTACTGTACTAACACGACTACTACTACTGCTACTACTCTACACAACCACACATGTCCTGCCTTGTCCAGCATGTTCTGTACTCTACTACTACTACTACTACTACTACTACTACTACTAACACTACTACTGCTGCTGCTACTACTACTTCTACTACTACTACTACTACTACTACTACTACTACTACTACTATTACTACCACCCTACTCAGCCGCTCATGTCCTGCCTTGTACACCATATTCTCTACTCTTCTACTACTACTACTACTACTACTACTACTACTACTACTACTACTACTACTACTCCTCCTATTACTGCTACTACTAACCCTACACAGCCTTTTACAGCTGAAACCCAACCCTGCACAGCATAAATATAAAACCCTTAAAACCTAGGAGATGTCTAATGGTCATACATGAACTTTTATGGCAATTGTGACATTTTGGATTTCGGCTAAATTGGATCTTTCTACCAATTTTAATAATTTGTACCAAGAACAATTTTCGTTACATAGTGTTTCCTAGAGTTCAGATATGCCATGAGCCCATGACTATAAGAGATAAAGTATTTACTTTTTATCTCAAGCTCTCGGGATGTCATTGACAGCACAGGTCATATTCAATATAAGTAATAATGGCTTTTTTTGGTGGAATAATTGCCCCAAATGTTTTACCCTATTAAAGGATCCATTTTATTGTCCACTTTAAGTGGGTCTTTCCATAACTAGAGCTTATGCCTCTTGGGCCCTATTGTAGCTGAGCTCTATTAGATTATCAGACCTTCGGCCTGCTGGAGAGTCCTTTGGTCTCCTTGTGGGCCAGTTTGACCCTGACTTCTCAAAGGATAATATAAATATAAGTAATGATGTAAGCTATTACTCATTACTCACCACAGATAAGTATAGACTTTCCACTGGAAATTTTCTTGTCACTTGGGTATTATAAGTTATTTCTTTTCAGCTGGGTATAATGAATCATTTTAATGTGCACCATTTTACTCGGTGAACAATCTGAATAGAAGCATGACCCACATCTTATTAATTCTAAGAAGCTAAAGAATGAAAACTTGGCTGAGGAACTTAGAAAAAAAAAAGCAATATTCTGCTCTTATGTTTTAATAATATCTGGGTGAACCATTTGCATAGAGTTCTCGTCGCTTCAGACTATGATCCACCTAATTGTTCAACCCCATAGTAAGCATTTACATATCGTATAATAAAAACATTAGGCTTTACGTTTCCAGTTTATTGGGCTCCATATAATGCGCCACAGCTACATTAAATCAAGTGCTCACAATAACGGCACATAATATTACAGTATATAATCATCAATAAAAGCCTCCGGTTTTAAGGTGGCATTCGTTTAATGCCTTTTGAAGGAGTCGTACAAATAGTTCTATTGAATTAGCTACAATATCGTTTTAATGCCATTTAATTACCCAACACAGAGACAAGGAAAATAGAAAGAAATGTTTTGCATTTGCATTGTAAGTCTAAAAAAACAAAAGGATTATGTTCTAAAGAAATGTAATAGAATATTTAATACCGTCGCTATAAGGAATTGTGAATGCTGCTGCTGCGGAGGAAAATTTTCTACCGTAGTGGTGCGTATTCCAAGTAAAATGCAAAGGACTTTATCTTACATACGTATAGACTAACAGCGCAGGAGCGTTGTCTTACCTTCCTTCTCAGTACTGGTCCCGTGCTGTTAGTCTGGGTAATCTTCGGCCAAGAGCACTGCCCCGCCCCCACAGCATCATCAGGCCCCTTGCTCCATTGATAATAGATGGAGTGGGCAGAGTCCCGGGCGCTAAAGGGGATTATCAGCAGGTTAGTTTTGTGTAACCTGCTGGTAGTTCCCCTTTAAGGAGTATGTAGAGTAACTGGCGAAAACAGTCCATTTGGGACACTACACCAATGGTCACATATATCTTGTAAAGAAAAGTGGAGAAAAGAAGACTTTTAGGTGTTTTACTTTTGACTTTTCCTCATTCTCAAAAGATTTACTTTCAAGACAGGATCAAGGCAGAAGGGAACCATTGGGAGCGAGGAAGCAAGAACTTAAAGGTAAATTATCAGCAGATTAGACTAATCTAACCCGCTGATATGTCCCTTTTGTGCACAGGGAGCTGAGGATGAATGTACTTCTCTTACCTTCATCATCGGTGCAGTTTTTGTGTAATATGTAGTTATATCATTAGGTGATTCGTGCCGTTTGGAGCACTGGAGATGGGACTACCGGCCCCAGAGCACCAATCCGCCCCTGGACTGCTTGTCCCTTCTACTGAATATCATTAGATCGGTGCTCTGGAGTGGTAGTCCTGCCCCCAGTGCTCCAATCTGCCTGATTAGCCTAAGGAATATAACTAAAACTACACAAAAATTGTACAGAGCATGAAGGTAAGAAACTTACCTCAATGCCCCATGCATAAACAGGGACATATCAACCGTTTAGATTGCTCTAAGCTACTGATAGTGTCCCTTTAAGGGTCAGTTCACACATACAGACTCTCATCGTAAATATCACTGCGAGTCTGTCACGTCCTGGTAGTTCACTGTCATTACATACTCGCAGCTGTCTGAACGACTGTTGCGTGTATGTAATTCTGCCGGCCCCTTAACACCTTCTGCTGCCGCCCGTCTCCCGCTCTTTATACATTACCTCTCCTTGCTGCATGGGGTCCCGGCGTACTGCTCTCCCGCCCGGCCAATCAGTGGCTGCAGCTGGGCAACACACTGATTGGCCGGGCGGGAGAGCAGTACGCCGGGACCCCGTGCAGCGAGGAGAGGTAATGTATACAGAGCGGGAGCCAGGTGGCAGCAGAAGGGGTTAAGGGGCCGGCAGAATTACATACACGCAACGGTCGTTCAGACAGCTGCGAGTATGTAATGACAGTGAACTGCCAGGACCAGCGAGATTTACGCTGCGAGTCTGTACGTGTGAACTGACCCTAAAGGGTATCTGTCCCAATGTTTCTTTCTCTAGTTTGACCTGCAATCACAGCTGAAGCCGGAGGATTAGGTTGGCTTGGATAGAGCTCATACATAAAGCACATATTGGACAAGTATAATATGTTTGGAGCAGAGAAAAACTGGGACGGGTTCCCTATAACAAATTTTTATGTCACAGTGTGTATATGTGTAATTGCATAAGCATTTTGTGTGTGTTTGTATATATGTTTCGGGTGGTTTGAGTAGGTGAGATTTGGCAGCTTTTACCTTTTAGCCAAGCTGCTTGATTGCTTTGTGCATGACAGAAGCCAGTGAAAGATGACCACACCGCCAGGCCAAGGCTGTCCTCCTGCAATTTTTTTCTGATTGCATTTCTAACATGTCTGATAATAACCCAACCACCTGGAGAATTATAAGGAGCTCATGTTGCTTGGGGGAACTTGTGCTATAGTAATGATGCAGAAATCATAGTGTACGTGGCCGGCAACAGACTGGCGGTATCATTTCTTATTGCAAGTAACACAACGGTGCATAGAAGTGACAGTATGGTATGAGAACGATTAACAATGAGAACTTGTTGGAAGATCAAAATGAACGATTTCTCGCTCGTCTCTTGATCGTTTGCGGCGTTTACGTGTACGATTATCGTTCAAATTCGATCGTTATCGTGCACCATAAGACAATAACCATAATAACCAATTCTGGTCCATTCAACAAAAGTAGCTAATTTAACCCTTGAAAGTCAAGATGGTGATGTTTCTGAAAGTTCTGAGACATTTTGTGGAAATATATTTTTCTATACTCTTAAAATGCTAAAGTGCTCTTAAAGGGGTTCCCTGGAGAAAAAATAAATAAATCCGTTGATGTCAGAAAGTTATACTGATTTGTGAATTACTTCAATTTAAAATTCTACAATTTTCTCTCAGAAAGTTATACAGATTTATAAATGACTCCTATTTAAAAATGTTAAGCCTTCTAGTACTTATCAGCTGCTGTATACCCTGCAGGAAGTGGTGTATTCTTTCCAGTATGACACAGTGCTCTTGCTGCCACCTCTGTCCTGACAGAAACTGCCCAGAGCTGTAGTAATTTCCCATAAAAAATATATTGGACAGTTCCTGTCATGGACAGAGGTGGCAGCAGAGAGTACCCTATCAGACTAGAAAGAATTCACCACTTCCTGCAGGACATACATCAGCTGATAAGTACTAGAAGGCTTAACATTTTCAAATAGGAGTCATTTATAAATCTGTATAACTTTCTAACACCAGTTGATAAAAGATTTTGTTTATTCTGCAGAGTACCCTATAAAGTGGACATATCTCTATAGATTTTTATAATATCTGCTTAGTTTTAATAGATTAATACTTCCTAGTGGGGGCCATAGGATTTTAGTGCTGTCACCGCTCATATTAAGCACCTGGAGGTCCCATCCATTTCTCCCCATCTTAGAGGGTGGGACCAGATATAAGCTTATTGACAGTTTCTCTCTTCCCCTTACTTCTCTGGCCAATTACTTCATGGATTTTACTACTATGTAATGATATAGTGCTGGTTATAGTATGCTGGACTGAACAGGCTGGGACTGTGCTAGGGGACAATTTACAGTACACTACTATTGATGACATGTGAGGTGAGAAGGATTTACTGATGCACTGGGTTTGAAAGTTGCTATATTAGCGGAAATTAGCAGCAGCACTGAATGGAATGGAGTTACTTTCAGTACTTTACTGCTGCTGTTGCTGAGATGAGAGTAAATCCTTGATTTACCTTTCAGGGACAGTAAGGATCCTCAGAAGAAGGCAGACTCACAGATTTCAGATACACATCCGAAGCTTTTCCTCTCTTCTGCACATTTTAGTAGTTAAAGCGTAACTGTCATGTTTTTTTTTTTATTGCAGAAATCAGTAGTATAAGCGATTTTAAGAAACTCTGTAATAGGTTTTATCAGCAAAAAAAGCCTCTTTCTGTACTCAAGAAGCAATTTCTCAGCCTCCCCCCCTGACTTCTTATCTGTGCATTATCAGACGAACACGTCTTCATTATAGAGAAGCCAATGAAGACGGGCCCTGCTCTCTCCATTGTAAGCCTATGAAGGGGGGAGGGGCTGAGGGAGATGAGGGAGCAGGAAGAGGTGACATGAAGGTCAGCTGTTTGTAGACTCTCTGGGCACCTTACACGCAGGATTCAGGTGTCAGAAAGGTCAGTGCTTGTCTATGAACTTACTGAGAGAAGATTGCAGGGTGTTGTGCTGTGCAGGACTGGTCCGTGCTCAGTCACTCCTAACAGCCCCCCCACTCTCCATAGCCACATAATGGAGACAGAAATCCTGCTTCATCTGATGTGAGGGGGGAGGCTGGGAGATTGCTTTTTCAGTACAGAAGGAAACTCTTTTAGTACATAAAACCTATTACAGAGTTTCTTAAAATCGCTTGTACTGTTGATATTTAATGTTTTCAGAAAAATGGCCCTGAAATGACAGTTACGCTTTAGGGCTCACCCCCACTTCTGTGTTTTATGCTGGTCTGTCTGTTTAGCAGAGACAGAATACACCTAACAACAGACAATGAACGGAATATTTAATGGAGACATCTAGAGGCAAATACTTTAGAGTTGTTTACAGAATACTGTGATATGGAATGGAAAGAAGTTGTTTGAAATAGCAGTAACCATTTATTCTGCTTCTCTTATTTGATCTTATGTTACCTTAGGCTATGGTCACACGTAGTATGAGACCGGCCGTTCCATGACCCAGCCTGGTTGTGGAACAGCCGATCTCAGAAAACATCATCCCGGACAGTACTGCAGTACCGGCTGGATAATGTTTAGCGCCGCTGAGTTCTGATTTGGCTGCATAAGTGCGCGCCTTCATCTAAACTCCTCACTGGAGCCGCTCTCTCCATAGTGTGCACTGACAGGGTTTTCTGCAGCCGCAATTCAGTGAATAGCGGACACAGAAAACTGACATGTCAGTTTTCTGTGGCACAGCTAGGGATCCCGGCCGGAGTGTATACCATGTGTATACACTCTGGCCGGGATTCCCTCAGCCTGCAGCACTACATAAGTACCGTAGAAACTGCGGGAGCCAAGCCCCCCCCGACCTACCCCCCCCCCTCCAGTACTAGACCCAGCCCCTTAGGTCACCTATATACATCCCCTATCAGGTCAGTGATAAATGAATCCCTACAAACCAACACACAGTGAGGACTAGCTACAACATTCTTTATTTCATTCATATTCGTCTCTAGGTTTAATGTTCCTTTAAGTTAATGCCCTGTCGTTATGATGATTATATCTGAACCTTCTCATGTTTCCATCTTCATGAAGTGACAATGTTCCTTCAGAGCCCTGACTAGTTGATAAGCCATTACTTCCAAAGGGGGAAAAAAAAAAAAAAAAGCAGTACGCTCATTTATAGATGACATCATTTGATGGAAAACCCTATTTGCACGAACCAGAATCATTCTTCAATGCCAGAATACGAGGCGCAATGCATTTTAGGTTTCTTAGTATTTAAATAGGACCTCGTGGAATTGTTACACGCCATTTTTATAATTTTCTATCCGTTTATTTTTGTCCACATGGATAGTATTCCTCCAGGCTATTCTCTTTCATGTTTGGCTCTCCAGGCTTCTCAATGGTGAATTCATAATTCCAATGATTATATCTATCCATCTTGTTTTTGTCATCCTCTCTCTCTTCAAGTCTTCCAACCATAATGGTCTTCCTTCAGTGAGCCGATAAGATTGGATCCAGTGAGCTGATAAGATACAGTATCATAGACAGATTGGAAAGTTAAGAAAAAAGTAGAGGAAAAAAGGCCAAATGCCATGGAAAGTATCTCAGTCTATGGAACGTTACATACTTGAAGAGTATATCTATAAAACGTAGAGTTTACATAAAAGTATATGGCTATATTCACACTGTAAAAAAAAAGTGAGTTATCACTAGTAATTAACGAACATATTTGTAAATGTTCGTACATGGCACTAATTGTTTGTGTCCGGCGATCACTTGTCAACGTACGCCACCGCGTAATTTACGATTTGCACGCAATCTGTACCAAAATGTACACTTTAACTGTATGTTTGTTATTTGTTCGTGAATGTTCAACCAACACGAACACAAACCGATCACAATCATTTTTTTAATGTTCGTGTTCGGGATCCGAACAGGACATCAGGATGTTTGCTCATCACTAGTTATCATTGAGTTATATCTAAGTCAATGGAATGATGTCCACTAGTGATGAGCGAATACTGTTCGATCGAATAGATATTCGATCAAATAGTGAGATATTCGAATATTCGATATTCGTACGCATATCTATTCGATAAATATTCGATATGCGTTCCAATACATTACAGCCATAATATTTACTCGAAATTACAGTTGTATGTTGCTCCTATTTTCCTATTGTGTAAAGGTAGTGTTACGACACAGACAGTGTACCCTAAGCTCAGCCCCGCCCACTGTCCAGTAGCAGCGGGCAACTGGGTGGCAGTCCCTGGCCTGGATATGTGAAACAAAAAGACAAGACAAGACGAACAAACACAATAAGAATAGCCAGCAATCCAGGTCACAACAGTCGAGCAGCAAAGGTAAAAAATCAGGATCCAATAGGCGTAGTCAAAAAACAGGCAACAAGGTCAGGGGCAGGCAGGGGTGGTCAGAAATACAAAGCAGAAGGGTCAGAACAAACACAGAATAGCAGAGTCAGAAGCAAGTAGAGACGAGCTCAATAACCAGCAAGGAGTATACAGACTGGGGGTGTTATATAGGAGGTCTGGTCCAGAACATAATTCAACTATCCCCCTGATCTCCAACCACAGACACCTGACCACAAAACACATCCACAGACAGAAAGAACCAAAACAAAGCTTAACCATGACATGGCCAGAAAAAATGCTCCGCAAAGATACAGTCCTGACACTTAGCCTAAGGCTAGGTTCACACTATGTAAAAACAACAGCCGTATTTCATAACAATGGCTGTTTTTGTGCAAACAACGGACGTTATTTTTCAAATAATGGCCGTTGTTTTTACATAGTGTCAACATAACCTAACACTACATTCTCCACCAATCACCTTTTTACATCATCATTATTGCAGCCCAGCAAACACAACTGAGCAGCAGGCACAGGGCCGCCATCAGGGCAGTGTTGGCGGTACAGCTGTAAGGGGCCCGGGCTCAAACTAGGATCCAGGGGGACCCAGCCGTCCAGTTTTACTTTATAGAGGCTCCTTACAGCTGTACCACACAGGCAGAGAGGTAGAGACAAAGGGCTCCCTCCTCAACCCCCCCCCCCCCGCGCAGGTCGGAGCAGTAGAGAAGAGAGAAGAGAGGAGGGGGAGGGGCCGGAGCCGCTGTGTGAGGAGAGTAAGTAAGGGCCCTATTACACCAGAAGATTATCTGACAGATAATTTTTTTGAGCCAAAGACTGGAATGGACTATAAACAGGGAACATGTAACAATGGAAATCCACTCCTGGTGTAATAGGGCCCTAAGTGTGTGTGTGTGTGTGTGTGTGTGTGTGTGTGTGTGCTGATTTCTGTGGGACATGGAGTCTGCAGGGGTGAGAAGTCTGCAGAGGGGACAGACGGCTCTGGAGGGGACAGATGGGTTTGGGAGCAGCTTCTTTCTCCTGATTGAGAATGCATGCACACTATCTCCTGTATGGCTATCTGTATACTATATCCAGGCTGTATGGCTGTCTAGGCATGCTGGTGATTGTAGTTCCAATGCAGCGGCTGACCAGGCATGCTGGGGGTTGTAGTTACACAGCAGAAGCTGACCAAGCATGCTGGGGGTTGTTGTTGCACAGCAGCGGCTGACCAGGCATGCTGGTGGTTGTTGTTGCACAGCAGTGGCTGACCAGGCATGCTGGGGGTTGTAGTTGCACAGCAGAGGCTGACCAGGCATGCTGGGGGTTGTAGTTGCACAGCAGAGGCTGACCAGGCATGCTAACCTCCCCACTCCTCACAAACAACTACCTGAGCCTCCTCCCCCTCCTCCTTCCCCCCTGAGTTATCACCAGAGCACCGTGGAATACAGGAGCTGTGGTTGTCTGAGGCGCACGTCAAGGTGACGAGCAGTGCGGGTGCCGGGTGACATCATGCTCCGTTGCTTGTGCCGCACAGCAGAGGGAAGGGAACTAACCCCTGCGTGGAGGAGGACGGCCAGAGGCGCTCCGGCAGACAAACAGCACATTTAACTTAGAAATTTCTAAGATAGCTGTGCTGTCTGTCTGTTGTAGTGCCTCTTACAAACCACTAGAAGAGGAGGGCCGGCAGCTGGGAAGGGGGGTGGGGGGTGGACACACTCTTGTACACAGCACATCTAACTTATGCTGCGTTTACATGGAGTGATAATTCGCACAATCAATCGTTTAACGATTTTGAAGCAATGATTTGGTTTCTATAATGTTCAGTCTTTGGATGAATTAATCGTTAGAAAAATCGTTAGAAGATTCGTAAGAATAATCGTTATTGCGATTTTTTGGGGGGTGAATCTTTCAAAGACTGGTTACACAAAGCGATCTGTGAATTATTGGCGAACGACAAACGATGATTCGAGAACATGTTGAAAGATCAAGATAAACGATTTTTCGCTCGTCATTCGATCGTTCGCTGTGTTTACACGGAACGATTAGCGCTCAAACGCGATTGTTATGGCGAAAATTTGAACGATAATTGTTCTGTGTAAACGCAGCATTACAAATTTGAATTAGTGAGTTAAGTGTGCTGGAGATCCCCTGCCCTAGCTAGCTGGGAGTGATGCGCCCTGTAAAACCGCACAGGTCGCACCCCCCAAAGGCCGGCCCTGAGTCAAAGATTTTGTTAATGGGGAAGGGGAGGGAGGAGGCCGAGACAATTCGGCTGTATGGAGCCCCGAAATTCAAGATGGCGACCCTGAGCAGGCACACATCTGAGTAGCTGCTCCTATACATTGGGAATTGCTCCAAACAAATGCCAAATAAATCAGATTTGGATAATTTAAAATTTTGAGGGAAATTTAGGATAACATTGATTTGTAACATACTGTTCGTTTGGCTAGCTTTCCATGGAATATCCCTTTAAGAACAAATGATTTCTTCTAAAAATAAGTCACGCTCTAGCTAGATATTTTCAGTTCTGTACGAAAACACATCAATTTTCGCTCCCAGTCAGTTATTACTGTCATGTTTAACTGGTGGCTTTATGAGGGCTCATACCCTAAATTATCCTATTCTTGGAAGATGTGATGTTGTGTTAAAAAAAAAAAAAAAAGAGCATTAGTGCCTTTTTTCCTTATTAAAATCCCACGTAATCCCTCTATCTTCATCTATCATCTCTTAACTGTAGCTTGATTCTTATAGCAGGGAAATGTTGTGAATTATTATGGGATTACACCACTTAATCCATGATGATATTGACATTAAAAACTCAATTAAAGGTTACTTCGAGGGATTAAAATTATTTAATAAAAAAAAAAAAAAAAAAGACAAATGGTTCTTTTCTTTATGGCAATACGGGAAGTCTAAATGGAATCATTCATGCGTGAAATTAAAGTTTTGAAAATGTGGAAAAAACATGAAATATTTCCTTCGACAAACCCTCCCAATGTTTGATAGGTTTAAAAAAAAATAACCGCAGATGATCGAGCATTTTTTATATTAAAGTCTGTAATAGCTTTTATAAGGTATATAGATGCTGAAAATCCCTAATACAACCTGTCTTTGGGTACAAAAAAAAACTCTTTTTCATGTTCCTCACATTATTACTAAACAATTACTTGTAGTGTCTTCAGGGAATTAGCCTGCTGCCAAAAAGGGGGAACTTGATCAGTACAATGTCTAGCTTGGTGGTACTGTAACACTGAGGGGGTTGCGAGGGTAAGGAAATGGGCTTCACCTTTAACAATCACCTTTCTAATGGCTATAAATACTCAGATAACCCTAGGACTTAAAGGGTATTATTGTTCTGCTCCACTCCAGGTGCCAGGAAAAGCTGGATCCAGTCCTGGGAAACTGGCAGAAGTTTCTCAGTACTGGATTTGGCTTTTCCCAGCACCCAGGGACGAGCAGCATGGAGCGGTACTGGGTTAATAGGCAGCTGGCTGATTACCAAGGTAACAAAGTGATTTTTATTATTATTGTTATTATTATATAACTTCTTAGTATAATTTTGTTAATTTTTTTTTATCTTTTTTTACATTTTTATATTAAATTGCAGCAATAAGAGATGACACTGACACCAATATCTGTGTCAGGAACTGCAGGGCTGCCAAGTCCTTGTCCACCACAGTTACGTATTGCTAGCCCTGGTGCCTGCAGATGCTGAGTCTCCCCTGATGTTGACGCATGTTAGCATTACACTTAGAGAAGCTGCTTGTATCATAAGTGCTGCATGCTCAGCAGACTATAGCACAGCAAGTGGTGATTGACAGTAGGGATGGTCCGAACCTGCCGAGGTTTGGGTTCATACGAACCCGGACTCTCGGCAATGATTCCCGCTGTCTTAAACCTCTGTGCAGACTGTGGATACAGCAGGAGGACTGCCTGGAAAACCGGGATACAGCCACAGCCATAGGCTTTATCCCATTTTTCCAGGCGGTCTTCCCGCTTTATCCACCCTCTCCACAGAGGTTTAAGACAGCGGTAATCATTGCCGAGAGTCCGGGTTCGTACAAACACGAACCTCGGCAGGTTCGGACCATCCCTAATTGACAGTTGTTCTTAATGACCCTTTACCACCGCACCTGCAGTGTTACTGATACGCACAGCTTCCTCAAGTCTAATGGCTAGTCTAATGCTAACAAATATTATATGCACATCAAAGGATGCTCAGTATGTGCATACAGCAGTGCTAGCAATATGTAATTGTGCCAGGACCAGAGCTTGTGTAGTCCTGCAGTTCCTAATACAGTCTTCGGTGACAGCAGAGGAACTAAGTTCTTCCTTGCTGCTACCAATTAATGGGAAAAATTATTTTTTTTTTACAAGATTATAAAACTTCATTATACTAATGTGAAAAAAAAAGGTATTTTTATTCACCCCAATATGGAATACCACTTTAAGGGTGGACAGGGAAAAGAGGAACCCTGCAGCAGTTGTGTGAGAAATTTGTGCATGTATGAATGTCAGAAACAATAGTAAAATGGCATCTCATAAGACGACAGGAGCCGATGAGAGTAATAATCTAGCGGCATGGCTCAGCTGAAATGCAAACTACAAGCAGAGAGTAGAGGACAAGATAATAATAGGTCAACGCTATCGGAGTAACTATAAACACCAGCACCTGGAAAGCCACTAAATGGATCCTTAAAGCGAATGTACCATCAGGAACAATCATTTTAAGTGTTGCACATGAATAGAACTTCGCAGATGCAGGGAAGCCGGTGCCGGTCCTTTATTGAACCGCGGCCTGATTACTATTACCCCCGGCTTATTATCGAGCACCAACCTGGGCTAAAGCACTAGAGGCGGGCAGGCCTGCCCCCAGTGGGAGGAACCCTCCACCCCTCTATGACATGGCTCCATTGATTCTAATGTAGCCGCCTCACAGGAAGGTGGGGGGTTTGTCACACTGGGGGCGGGAATGTCCACCTCCAGTACTTCAGCCCAGGCCGGTGCTCGGTAATAGACTGTGTGAAGAACCAGGCCGCAGTTAAAAAAAAGGACCGTGGCACTGGCTTCTTCACGCCAGCGCATGTCTGTTCATGTGCAACACTTAGAGCCGTATTACACGGGAAGATTATCGTTCGAAAAATCGTTAGATCATTCAGATTTAAAAGATAATCTTTTTATGTAATAGCAGACAACAATTAAATGACCAACGAGAAATCATTGGTCATTTGATAGAATTCGGACCTATTTTTATCCCTTGCTTGCAAATCGTTCGGTGGAATAATAAGTCATAGCTGAAACGTATGCAATAGCGATGAAAAAACGACCACAAGAACGATCATAAGTAACGATCCTCGTTCCGTGTAATTGGTCGACCGATTTCGGGTCGCTTGCCATAGCGGTCATTTGAGATCGTTTATCGTTATTCGTTAGTCGTCAAAAAAAATCGCTTGGCGTAGAAGTAACCTTAAATTTAATGTACCTGATGGTATATTTGCTTTAAATAGCCAGAGGCAGCAGAAGTAACAATTCAAGCCAGATATAACAAAAACCCGGCATGGATCCATTAAGGTAAGACTACTGCCAGCAACTGCCTCTACATTAAAAATCAGGGGAAGATGAGATGGCAGAAGTTTTTGGGCTATGTGCCACAGCACCATCCATTATCATGGTTTCCCAGTAGAACATTGCCCAAGGCATCAAACTATTATGCAGTTATTCCCCACCGTCATCCAGTTATCACTCACTGTACAATAATTTTTTGGCCCCATAGTAGCCGATATGTCTTCTTCCCCCATAGTTGGGCCCACAACAACATGGCGCCTTCCGTCCTTTTGCAAACCCTGTGGAGCACTCCCCTACATGTGAGTCCGTGGAAGGTTCAGATCCTACCACATAGTGAAAATTTAATGCAGTTTCGCTAATAAAACGTTCAGACTCAATATTGCTCGACAGCGACTAAGAAACCAAATGAATCATTATTTTTCAATGAGCGCTCATGCGTTACGCCGTACTTCTATCTGGAATGAATAAAAGCTCGCAGACCATTTTACCGGGAGGAATGCTAATGGGCTGGAGTCTTTTACACCACCTGTTTGTGCCAAATTGTCTGAAATGATGCAGTGCTCAGATCTGAAGGATAATATCTGTATTAGTGTATATCATTCTGCCGTGGTGAATGATAAGTGAGTGTGAATTGGTGTAGATGGACAGCGTGGTGCGGGATGCAGGAGCCTGAAACGTAACAGTCATTACACGCTCATCCAGAGGTCACAGCGTGATTTCCCGGCAATGGCTTTTAAGCAGTCAATGCTAAGCAATGGCAATGAATACATAGGGAGGTTGGATTGTATCACTGGGGAGAATCACAATCAGCATTAACATGAATTCTTAATGGGGGATGGGGCCACATACGAGCTGCCATGTAATGGACTACCCAGGCCGCAACATCATTTCTATTAGTGACACTTGTAAACTTATGGGTCTCTTATTAGCAGTTTATGGCATTAGAGGGTATATTATGGCTTGATTAGATGTGTAGGGGAGGCTTTATTACATGCACAGAATTAACCCATTATCTACTCTCTGTTTTATAAACTAAGATTTTTTTTTTTTTTTAGTAAATTGTAGTTAAATAATGTGAAGGTAAATAATACCATGATGTTGCATATGGTAAAGAACAATAGGTATAAATGGCGGTGCCATATAGGTGGCTCAGTGATACCAAGAAAGTGGGCATGAATGATATATACAGGTGTGTTCCTTACCTTGTCCCTTGGAGAGATGAGTGGCCTAAAATGACCAGTTATTAAAAAACATGTTTTGCTGTACACTGTTGTGTATGCTGTGTGCACCAGCAATAAGTGGTCACCCAGTAGTTGCTATGTGAGTTGCATCATGTTATAAACTTCAAGATTGAGTTATTAGAGCCCTTTAAGGTGTATACCCATGTGGGGAAATTATGGTATATCCTATATTATGGTATAGTATATAAATGATATACTATGCCCCTCCCAGATGTGAGTCCCACCTCTGGAACATGCAACTAACTTCAGATCAAGTGCTCCCCTGCCCCCACTGGACTGTTCGGAGCTGCTAGAGGTGGTTGGGAACTTAAAAATAGCCAAAACCAGCAAGTAATGCAATCTGGGTAATTTCCATTGACTTTTATGGGAGTTGCCCCATGAGCTATGTTGTTTGCATAACTCCTGGGTTTTCCTTTTGAATAATTCCTATTTTAGTAACCAGCGTCAGCTGTCTAGTTCTTAACCAACTTTGATCCCCTTCTCCTTTATATTTATATGTAGAGGTTTTTCACTGTCGATATTCACCTTCATGGGATGTGGAAACAAAATGTATAAAAATTAGAATGAAAAAATGCAAGAGGTTCCTGCAAGGCACATTAAAACTCTGGCGGTATGCTGGCAATTGATGACGTTTTTTATTCTAATTTTTGTATTTTTTGTTTACACATGCCATCAAAGGATGAAATATAAAAAATTTGAATTTAATAAAGACACTATGTTACTGCAAGACACATTAGAACTCTGGTGGTATGCCGTCAATTGACAAAATACTGCCTGAGTTCTAACGTGTCTTCCAGTAACCCAACGGGTGAAACTATCCAAAGCCTCTTTTAGCCACATCTTTGCCTCTATATTATATATACTCCTCATGCCATAGACCCTGTGACACATATTTTTTTTATTATTCCTTTCAATATAATCCTTATCTTCAAGCACGTTACATTGGAGCCCTATACAAAGCAGGCAATCTTTTTCACCAAGCACTTTACTTTATGTAAATTAATAGAATCTCTCTATTAGCAGCATACATTCTGTAGACCCTATAGACACAACAGATCTGATAAAAGGATGTTAAAGCATCTTTATTATTTATTAGCCTTAAAAATAAGCTTTCATAGATTGTGCCACACTTACGTTTCCATGTATATAGCGTCTCTTAGTATAATTTGTGATTTCACCATAGTCTGGCAGCAATCACTACACGCCGCTTCCCCTATTACATGATGGAATACAAGAGATGAAGCTGTATCAATCCATCACACAGGCTGACATCTCCTGATATGTACATGGGGAAAGGAGACTGTTTAGTGTTTTACAGATAACTCTGCAGAGCTATAAAAATAATTTATTCACATCCGTCAAGTCCTGTTTACATGTGTATTAGTGTATTACACGCTATTGTGAAGGTATTGTTCTTGCCAAATCAATTCCAATGCATCTTACGAATCACTCACGATATTGCCGATAGAAAGGCAATGGTTTATACAGTAATTTCTCATAAAAGCACATGATAGACTTTCTATTTAGGGGGGCTAAGAGACCAAAAATTAATAGTTTATCCAATGGACAGGCAATGGTGAAAAATAATGGTGGGAAGGACCACCTCTTTGGTTAAAGAAGATCCTCACCTGTCTACATCTCTGGGACAAGAACAAAGGTCCCTTGTTCAATAGATCAGTGGTCGGTATAGATGACCGCGACTTTGGCATACTTGAGTCAGTTTGCTTGGCATTTAATTGCTGGTGGCTGGCGAAGTTGGATGCAGCTTTAGGAAGCCCTGGAAAACATGGATACAGACTATGGTATTCAGTTGCCAAGATCCAACTCACTCATATCTAGTGGTCAAACATGGATTCTACCACTTTATTCAAATCTGTGAAATGTAGTCTTGGAACCCAAGTTTTTTAAGACTTCTTACTGTAGGTATTTCCTTTGCCACAACCCCTTGCAATTTTTTCCCCCCATTGCTACAAATTCCAAGTGTCATTTTTTCCATGTGTAGTCCTGCAAACTTAAATGGGTTATCCAGCTCTACAAAAATATGGACACTTTTGGGTGGGATATTGATACTCAATTCCATTGAAGAAGGAGCTTAATGGCAAACTCCATCTGACCTGGAGACAAGAGTGGTGCAAAAAATTGCCAAGTTTTTTGTAGCGCTGGATGAGCCCTTTAAAGAAGGTGCGGTTGAGGTCATGTGCTGATGAATAGCGGCTGCAGAAAACTGACATGTCAGTTTTCTACGGCGCCGCTAGGGATCCCAGCCGGAGTGTATACTATGGGGGAGATTTATCAAAGGGTGTAAAATTTAGACTGATGCAAACTCCCCACAGCAACCAATCACAGCTCAGCTTTCCTTTCAGCACTGCCTAAAGCCGAGCTGTGATTGGTTGCTGTGGGTAGTTTGCACCAGTCTAAATTTTACACCCTTTGATAAATCTCCCCATATGTGTATACACTCCGGCCGGGATTCCCAATCACGGCCATTGCAACAACGGCCGTGATTGATACGGAACTTATGTTGTGTGAACATGGCCTGTGACAGATTAATCAACCATGGCCGTCCTTAGAAGCAATAAATACATTATAACCGATGATTAGAACAAGTGCCATTATCACATCTAAGGGCAACTACAACCTTTCTAATCCTCCGACACAAAATCTTCAATATTTCTATATATACATTAGAGGCCAGACATGACATCCTCGGAAATAAATGAACCCTTCGCCTATCAGTAAGCACCGTTGCACGCCGTTTTCACACCTGAGCAGATGTAGCTGATGTTCCCTGCATTTTGAACATATGGAAAATCCATGACACTTGCACTCAGCATTGGCTCTGTTCCCTCTACTGTTGATATACGTGGGAGAGGTGCGTTTAACTTATTTTATTTTATTATTATTATTTTTTTTTAAATGTTCTTTGCTATCACAAGGTTGTCCTCGGAGATATACAATTGTCTATGTAGTATAGACCTATTTATATGTCCATAAAAAAATTACTCGCCCACCATGAATTTTTCACTGTCAACGAAAATTTATAGTCTGTAACCTCCAACAAGCAGGTCTCGTTTATACTTTGTATTTTTGTTTTTATTTATGTTCTTATTTATTCCAATTTCACTGTGTATTATGTACCTCTGTACTGTATGCATAGAAAAAAAAAAGCGCTGCGGAATCTGTTGACGCTATACAAATAAATTTATTATTATTATTATTATTATTATTATTATTATTATTATTATTGAATAGCAGCATTGCATTTATTATTATTGTACAGCCACATTGTACCAATTTGTCAAGGGAAAAATATATTTAATTATTTTTATTTTTTTTTTGCCATCCATTTTGTACGCCTCTTCTAAGTTTATTACTTTTCTTGCATGCATTTTAAATTACAAGAGAAGTGCAGGCAGCAAACAATGGGCTACTGGATGCTGCTTTGCCTTGATAAAATAACAAAATATGTGACAAATAATAACATAAGGGTAGGCAGTCACCAAAAGGGTTTTTAGGAATAACCATTGAATGCTTAGCCTTAAGGTAGGTTAGCAATGTGTAACTATCTGACCCCCTAGGGCGCCCATTGATCGGTAGAAGGAAGGGGCTCTCTTACTGTTTACAATAGCCTACATACACTAGTAGTGGGTAGCCCAGAGGGAAATACAGTTTAGAGCCCTTGTAGTGCCACAGTCAAAGTCAGATGGGCTTTCATTGGTTAATGCCCAGTTAGTAATATACAGTAGTGGGTAATGTCCTCAGGGCACAGCCTGATGCTAGCTGAGATGCTGTGTGGGGGTGCCTAGATAGTGATATGTGTTAAATACGCCAGACACATATTGATGACAATGAAATAACTTATTCTCTTAGTCTTAAAATGGGCTGTAATTTGCCAGAGCAAAGGGGCCACCATGTTGCTTACTCTATTGATCCTCAATTTTCTTTATGCTGGTGGTGATTCTGGTCATCAGTATAAAGTACATATAAGCCTCCTGAGTTGCCACCGACAGATGGTATCGTGGGACACATGGGTTGGGTGTGAGGATTTTTTTTTTCACTTGATGGCCCCTTAGTTCTCAGAGAGATAAGATGCCACCAAAGCAATCTATCTGTGGATTACCTATAGAGAACATAGGAATGTTAAGCCATGCTGAACACTCATGTGTAAGGAAGGGAGAGATAAGTGTCGGCTAAACGACTGAGGTTATTAAGCCCTTCAAGATCCTGCTGCAGCAATGGGGCATTACAGCCTATAATATAAGTACATCAACATACAATACAATACAAGGCTATGTTCACACTACGTAAAACAACGGCCGTAGTTTTTACCGCACAACGGCCGTTGTTTTGAGGATGATACGATATAGCAATTCGTACGAACTACGGTCGTACGATGCACACAGCGTATAAGACTAGGGCCGTAGTTCGTACGTACCCCCAAAAAATTTACATGACATTTATTTGCGGCCGGTAATGTTACAACTACTACGCACACGCAAAATTTATTTAGGCAAAATTAAACTTGATTTTATTGTAAAAAATTTACTGAGTGGTTTATTGGGCTAGTCGCAGTATTTCAATTAAATGACATGTTTCAGCCCGATTAAAAACATGCTAGGAGGCAATATTAAACAACGGCCGTGTTTCACGACCAGCCTGTATGCTCGTAATTCTACGGCCGTTGTTTTGACCGCAAAATTCCGGCCGGTGAAAACAACGGCCGTTCTTTTACGTAGTGTGAACATAGCCTAAAACAGAACCATTACAAAATGTGCAATTATTAATGTTGAGAAAGCAAAGGGAGATGTCCTACAATAAGTATATCTTATGGTGTCACGTAGTGGGTCACTGCACCCTGCACAGATTGCATTTTAAAATAGGAACTACCATATGATTCTTTGACCTCCAGATTGACCTTGAGAATGCATACATTTTAGATGCAATCCCTAGTAGTTTGGAGGTTGAGGTTCTAATAACATATACACAGCTACAAGATTCTTCACTATGAGTCTCCTTGGTTACAAATACTCCTACTTAACAAGATGAATTTTATATAGGAAAGAAATATTATAAGTGAAATTCAGTAAATGTGTTCAATGAAGACTAAATTCCTTCAATATTGTCTGCAATCCAACCTGTATTGGAAATGATGTTACGGAGCCGGAACACAAAACGATATTGTTCTGCTTGACCTTCACTCTATTACAATGATCGGCCGTGTTATTTATTGCTAATTTTCGAGGGCTTTGTATATACCTACATTGTATCATTTGTAATGATGGCCGTGCTCCATTTAGTTGGAAATCTCCAGTGCTCTGGTCTGCCGTATAAGAGAGAAAATGCATCTGTACACAATACACAATAGAGAACGGCGTCTGTGGGAAGATTGACCATTGACCTTATTCTTATATACTCCTGACCTGAATTTACTGATGTTTCTTTAAAGCACTAGAAATAGAACAATTGAAATACCAGGAATTCTTATAACAATGACATGCATTAAAATTAGCTCCCTGCCCCATCTCCATAGCTCCCATTTCCAGTGCGAGACCCCGTGCCATAGAATTACATTACACATGGTCTCTGCTGGAGATGGAAGCTATGAAAATGAAAGAATGGAGCTTATAGGCATCTTTGACACGATCACTCTAAAGAGTGGGTACGATCACATGACCGGTAAGATGCCAGCTTATAGGAGAATCTATTGGATTATGCATTATGAAAGGGCTGCTATTTTTGGGCAGCCGTGTTAAGATACACCAAGGAGATTCAATGACAATAGTAAAAACCAAGAAATAATTTAGAAGGAACTTAATATATGATTCAAAAATGATAAATGATTGATCCAAAAACAGAGAAAAAGTAGCACATTTTATTCCTGGCTGTCAATCTTCTCTGCCCAGGTGGCCCTATGGACTTATAACGCAGCTGCCTTGATGGAGATCTTGATGGAGCTGGGGAGTGAAATATGCTCTTTTTCCTAAATAGTCGGAGTCTCAGCTGTGAGACCTTGACCTATCAAAACTTTTGACATGTCCCTATTTGACAGAATGAAAATGCCTCTGATTGAATGGGCTTTCAGGGGAAAACATACTGATAGGTGGGGTGCCGACACCTGGCTGCTCGACTCCCACACTACACAGTGAACAGGCACGAGAACGTTCTTTCACTGTGTAGTGGCCAGACCAGGTTATTGTACCCCTGAACAGGAGCTGAGCTGCGGTTGCACTTCACTACCACTACACAGTAAATGAAGACTTCCTGTACTTCATGCTTCCTGTACCATTCACTGCGTAATGTGGGTGCTAAACAGCTGATCGTCGGTGTGCAGGGGTCGGCACCCTGATGACCTGTGACTGATGACCTTTCCCCTGATGACTGATGACCTTTCCTCTGGATAGTTCATCACTATATTTTGCATGGAAAATCTCTTTAAAGGAAAAGTCTGAGCGTTGATATTTTTTGAAAACTTGCCGAGAAGGGGTGTGTATAAAAAAAATGCCTCCCCGGATCCATTGCTGGTGCCAGTAGTCCACCACTTCAGCCCTTTGTCCCCAGCCACTTCCTAGGGTATAGACAGAAAGTTCCAGGCCCTCTCAGCCAGTCACGTATCAGGTCCTATCTCTACACCAGGAAGCTGACTGCGGGAACCAGCGCTGGAGCCAGAGAGGTAACTGCACATTATTTTTTTTCATAAACTCCCTCCCCGGCAAGTGTCCCTGCCTAGACGTCTCCTTAAAGGCCTTTGGTATTTCCACCAAACATGTTTTATTCTTTCTTTATTTCTCCTGTGGGACATTTCTCCACCATACAGTAGGTAGGTTCTTCTTAGCTAATAGCAAAACAGAAGGGGCCAAACACAGCTACTGTAAGCCCACCCTCTATAAAGACCCCATAGCCGTCTTTGCTTTTTTGGTTTAGTAATCCAAGCCTCTCTATAAACTCTACAGTCATTGCAGAGCTTCGCATCATCTCATAAATCGTCTTTGGGAAAAAAAAAAAAAAAACTAACAATCTCCCAAGTAGCGTCTGACTCTAGCGTCTTAATAATTAGTTACAGGACCGGGATCCTGCTTTAATATGCAGGTCGCAGGCAGAAGTTTATGCACTTGTGAGATTTTCTTGGACTGAATTTGACAGTCACTTTGTTAAAACAGTGAAACTAGCTAATAATAAGTAATGTAGGAGATGCGGGGAACGTTCCGTCTCGTATCCTTATGACCTCATCCACTGACACATTGTTACTACTGAAAGCGAGCTGAGACAATTTGCAGTTTGCAGTGTCTGGGGGTCCCCTATTTCCATTTAATGGCTCTAGTAAATGTGTGATCATGATATTACGCTGTCACATAACCAGTTGCATGATATTTCTCCTGATCAGCACGCCAGGACTATAAAGCCATGTATTCCGAGTGGAGGCAAGAAAGGTCAAAGTTATTTATGGTTTATTTGCTCAGCAATCAAAATCGAGTTAGTTTCTGGGCCTATATTTGAACAAATGACTATGACACAATCTATCAATGGATTCTTTCATTGTGACATTAATAGCACTCATAGAGGTCTGGCTCTGGGTTTGCTGGCATTCCGCGTTTATATATTAGCAGAAAAGCCGGATAATTTATTCTCTACTTGGATCTGACACCTACGCTTAGCGTTGGCTGCCATTTTCTGGTCTGGAACACAATTCATGATTGTACATAGTATCCAGTCCCCTGGTAAACAAAAAAAAAACTGTGTTAGAACATTGGAAAGTATTCATTCAATATAAGAACTCAGCGCCATGCTGCTCCCTAGACCTGGAGGTAAGCAACTTAGTTAACGTTGAGTGAGTCTGTGGGTCTGCGAGTGCTTGTTTACCTGAGTCAAGTAATTTTTAATGCTTCAGTGCTCAAGATGATTAAAGCCCCTATTACACGAGGCGACTGGGAGGAGCAAATGAGCGCTGTCAGTGCTCGTTTGCTTCTTGTTCTCCACTCACTGCCGCCGCTATTACACACGCCGTCAGCGAGCGGGTAAGTGTAAGAGGGGCCGTGGGGGGCAGACGGGGGGCTGCCCAAGTGATCACTAGATCGTCCAGACAGCCCATAGTGTATAGCGACGGTCTGCTGCCGCCGCTCCTGATCCTCGGAGCGGTGGCAGCAGATCGCTGCTACCATTGTCGTTTGTCTTTCAACATGTTGAAAGACAAATGACAGCAAGGATCAGCCGACATCGTTCTTGTCGGCTGATCATTGCCTTTTATTACACGGGACGATTATCGGCCGTAATGGCCAATATCGGCAGAATAGGGCCTTAATAGGGCCTTAATGAACCCCAATGAAATCAATAGTAGAGATGATCAAACATTGGAAATCTTAGGTTCGATCGAACTCGAACATTTTCAAACATGCAGCATTTGATTCCTGATGCCTTCCCGGTCCATGGGGAAGGAGGAGACAGCCTAAGTACCGCCTGGAATTCTGGGATACAGCCTAGGAAGTAGGGCTGTCTCCTCCTTCCCCAAGGACCGGGAAGGCATCAGGAATCAAATGCTCCAAGTTCGAAAATGTTCGAGTTTGATCGAACCTAAGATTTCCCGATGTTCAATCAATAGGTGTCCCCCCACACACACACACACACATACTCTGTAGCTGGTGGGAGATATAACCAATGGCTTAACAATCGTTCGGGCTTCAGTTATTAAAGGTGTTTGACCACCTTTACAAGAGCACTACGAGGTGCTCAGTTGAGCATCAAGCTTGATCGAGCACCCAAATTGAGGACAAGAGTGGTGCTGTTCCTGGAAGAAAGTGGCTATGTTATTCTAAGCCTGGATAACCCCTTAAATAGACAACAACAGCATATAGGTTTTCTGCCCTTGACAAGATAAAGATGTCATGTAGCTACAATTCTGCTATGAATCAATTGCAGGCAATACTGTGTACCCAGTATATTAGATTATAGTATACTTTATTAAATGCTTTGTATATATTATATAAAGTGACTTCTACTTAGCAGCCTAAGAAGGGATATTGGATAGTCCCATTGTAGACACATCCGCTAACCTACGTTGCTGTGTTTGGCCGTTATGGATAAAAGATTGGCAGCAGGAGCAGAGCATTGATTGACGCGTCATTAGTCAACTGCTATATTCAATGGACTTGGCATTAAAACTCTGATTTCAAATTCAAATTTTATTAGCTGAAACTCATACCAAGGCTCATATACTGCGGATAGAATGAAATTAAGTTAGATTGTCAGCACCATGAATCGCTAATGTCGTTTCAGTTCTACACATCTGGAATGACCTTACCTGCACTGTAATTATACCTGCACTGTATCTTATTATATTACAATCCAGGGTCTACATACAGGAGAGCAGGCTGTATAGAAAACAACATGAATGGGCTCTTTTGAGATCAGTTTTGACAACCCAAGCAAAGATTCCGAATAGAGACGAGTCCCAATCTCTATTTTACAACACCATTAAAGGGGTACTTTGACGAAAATATTTTTCTTTTTAATCAATTGGTTACAGATTTGTAATTTACTTCTATTTAAGAATCTCAAGTCTTCCAGTACTTATCAGCTGCAATATGTCCTGCAGGAAGTGTTGTATTCTCTCCAGTGTGACACACTGCTCTCTGCCGCCACCTCTGTCCATGTTAGGAACTGTCCAGATCAGTAGAGGTTTTCTATGGGGATTTGCTACTGCTCCTGACATGGACAGAGGTGGCAGCAGAGAGCACTGTGTCACACTGGAGAGAGTACACAACCTCCTGCAGGACATACAACAGCTGATAAGTATCGGGAGACTGTAGATTTTTAAATAGAAGTAAATTACAAATGAATATAACTTTCTGAAACCAGTTGATTTGAAAGAAAACGGTACCCCCCCCCCCCCCTTTTTAACATTAGTAAGACAAACTACCTTATTTGCATCAATGTATCAATGATTTACTTTAGTGAGAAGCAAATGCATAACATGAAGACTCTGGGTCATACATGTAGTACTAGTGCCTTTCTATGTAGCAAAGGAGCCTTTGTGCCCCTTAAGACTGTGAATACTCCCTAGAATAGCATCCACCGGACAAGAACCCCCACAGCTTTAGTCCTCAGCCTTGTTCTCGCCGCATGTTGTGAATTGCAATTTTACAATAGCTACAAGTTAGAGATGAACAAATCTACATTACAAACAAAGCCAATTGCTTTGTTTGATCAGAAATCGTCTCAATCTGCTTATATGCCGGCTGCCTTTGATCTTTGTGCCACTCCCTGCCGCTCCACCCTGGGTGCTTGGAAAAGCTGAATCCAGTCCTGGGAAACTGGGAGACGTTTCATAGGACTGGATCTAGCTTTTCCCAGCACTCGAGGGTGGACCGGCAGGGAGTGCCACAAAGATCAAAGCTGGTATATAAGCGGATTGCCGATCAAACAAAGCAATTATAAAGCATTATAAAGCAAGGGGCAAGCCTATTTTACCTTAACCTCCTTTTCTTTAGCAGTGTCCCCTATGATACAAGACCCCAGACAATAAATGTTGTGCTTCAATATTTAATGAGATTTCTTTTTTTTTTTCTGCAATAAACTACATTTCTTCACAATCTAGGTTGACTACCTTTCCTGTCATATTTACATTCACTGGACCAGAACATTCTTCTCTCTTGACTCTGGGGACCTTATTCTCCTCTGATAAGGTTTAGATAGTTGCAAGTTTACAGTGATCTTCAGGGAAATCAATATGGTCAGCAAATCATGTGCTTCCCAGGGTCCAATAGTCTTCTAGAATGTCACTGGGACTTAAAAGCCTAAAATATCACTGTGCGTCTGGGAATTGACTGTAATAGATGTTCAGGTATACCGAGAAGACTAAAAGCCTGGCTCCAAACAATATAACCCAGAAATTAATATAAGCGTTGTTCTAAACAAAAGGAAATATAATGCAAAATGTTCTTAATTTTTTATGTTTAATTGCATCTGTGTGAGAGCGTGAAGTATTCTTAGAATTCCGGCAACTCTATAATTAATTTATACAATGAATGTAATATAAAAGGTAGATATATAGCTACTGAAGTGAGGGAGGGGCATTTACATGTGTTCTAATGAGAAAAACATTGTTTAAAGTCTATTACCAGGTATTTTTTTTATTCACTTATGAGGATAGGTTCTTTTTTGATAAAAAAATAAATAAAATAATAATAATAAATTTAAAATTCTTTTAACGAGCTGAGCCCGCCCCATAGCGGGTGAGGACTGGCTACTATCTGCAGCCAGGCCCTCACCCTCATTAGCGGCCGTGACCGCAGTGTTTTAGTATAAGTGACCGGAGCATCTCTGGTTACTTAGTGATAGGGACCCCCGCAGCGTGTCTGCGGGGGTCCCGATCGCATTTCCTGACTGCGGGAGGTCTCTTACCTTCCTCAGTGCAGCCTTCGGTTTTGCCACAGGCAGGCTGAATCAGAAGATCACAGATAACACTGATCCCTGCAATGCTATGGCATAGCAGGGATCAGTATATGTAATCCAATGTATGTCAGTGAAAGTTCCCTAAAGGAACTATAAAAGTGAAAATAAATTAATAAATAAAAGTTTTAAAAAGTGCCCCAAAGCCCCTCCCCCAATAAAAGTATAAATCCCCCCCTTCCCATTTTATACATAAAACACATAGAAAGTAATAAAGTTAATCAACATATAATACCCCGTAGCGTGCGTAATCGCCCGATCTATTAAAATAAAACAATATTATTCCCCCACGGTGAACGGCGTGAAAAAAGTACGCAGAGATTTTTTTTTTTACTGCCATTTTTTGTATAAAAAAATTAATAAAAACCGATCAATACGTTTGATCTAGAAAATAATGTTACTAATAAAAACGAGAGATCATGGCACAAAAAATGACACCTCATACGACCCCGTAGGTGAAAAAATAGAAGCGCTATAAGAGCCACAATAGGCCCATTTAAAATATGCCTATTTGCAAAAAAAAAAAAATGTTTTACTGCTATAAAAATAGTAAAACGTTAGAAAACCTAGTAATCATGCATATCGCCGTGTTCAGACCGACCTATAGAATAAAGGAAATATGTTTACTGTTAAGTTCATTACGTAAACATGGAACCCCCCCCCCCCAAAAAAAAAAAAAAATTGCGGAATCTCATTCTTTGACCAAAATTCACCCCATAAATGATATTTTAGGGGTTCTGTCATTCTTTTTATGGCAGATTGAAAAAAGCCTTTACAAAGTACAGCTGCTTCTTAGAAAAACAAGCCCTCACATGGCCCTGTAGGTGAAAAAATGAAAGAGTTATGGGTCTTAGAGGGCGAGGAGGAAAAAACGAAAATGCTAAAGTGACAATTGGCCCGGTCCTTAAGGCCATTTCAGGCTCTGTACTTAAGGGGTTAAATAAATAAATAAACAGCAACATACATTTCCAAAAAAGAGGCAGTTAAATTTTTATGTAGGGGTATTATTATTATTATTATTATTATTATTATTATTATTATTATTATTTATTCATTTATTTATTTTCTTCTTTTTTTTTTGAGCTATAGGCTGTATTGACTTTTTGACAACATTTTCTTGCTAAAAAGTGCGTCTAAATAATATGGTACGTAGAGACCAGATTGAAAAACAGCTTTATTTTGAACATCGCTTTTCCAATGTGTTGTCCATTTATCAAGACGTAAAAATTAGCTTGAGACTAATTGAAACCGAAGCCAAAATGACGATTTGGGGATTCTTTTTAAGTCCAGTGGAGAGGAAGAGATTTATGGTTGCATCTGTTCCTTTACTTTCTTAGATATAATCTGTTTAAAACATTTCTACTTTAAGGAAATGTTGTCCAGTATCCCGAAAGTTATTAATATTATTGTGAACACTTCCCTCCCCATCAGCCAGGGCAGAGCAATTCTGTAGTAAGTTGCTTTGCATCACTGGTGACCTGGGTTCAAATCCCACCAGGGTTGTAAATGCAGAGAGCTTGTACTGTATGTTTTCCTTTTATTTGCATAGACCTGCTTTAGTTTTCTCCCATACTGTACTCTCAAAATATTGTGATCCCATGTGGCATAGGAACCAATGTGATAATCCCTGTACAGTGCTGTGGAATATATCACTATTAGTGATGAGCGAATACTGTTCGATCGAATAGATATTCGATCGAATAGTGAGATATTTGAATATTCGATATTTGTACGAATATCCCGCGCATATTCGATAAATATTCTATAAGTGTTCAAATCTCCCCAGTTTTCAGTTTTACCCTCCAAATGGTCAAATAGATGTTTTTCACTAATCGAATACTTGTTCCCATAGACTTGAATGGGATCGAATATTCGATCGAATATTCGAATATCTCACTATTCGCTCATCACTAATCACTATTATATTGCTGTCTATATGTGTTTTATGGCAGTCTGTAAATTAAGGTCAATTACAGAGGTTAACACTACCATATTTTCTGGCGTATAAGATGACTGGGCGTATAAGACGACCCCTGACTTTCAAAAAGATTCTCAGGGGTTCATCTTATATACCGGAAAATGTTAACCCCTGCCTGATCGCAGTAGGGTTTACCAGCTGGAGCCTTGGTACGGTCAGGCAGGGGTTAACTGCAGTTCAAGAGAAAAAAAAAAAAACAACAACAATTAACTCACCTGTGACCCATTCCCAGCAGCCTCGCGTCTTCCGTCCCATTACCGGAACAGGAGATCCCCGAAACTCTCCCAGGCAGCCGAGCCTCTCATCGGAGAAGATCTAAGATGCTCGGCTGCTATGAGAGCTTCACGAGAATGACAAACACTTCGGGACTTTCCGGAGCCTCCATCATTCTCCTGAAGCACTCCCGGCAGATGGGGATGGGGTATACAGTGGGGATGCGGCCATCTTTGAGCTCCTCCACTGTATGCGGCGACCATACCCGGCATATAAGACGACCCCCAGCTTCTGAGAAGATTTTTGGGGGTTAAAAAGTCGTTTTATATTTTGAAAAATACGGTAGTTTGCAAACAGGACTGGACCATGTAATATGACTTTTCAACTTGCACCAAGCAGAGAAAGCAGAACTTTTTTGAACTTTTTCTGTTGTCTGGATAAGACATTACATGAATAAAACATGTATTAAAAAAAAGAAGTAAAAATAAAAAAGGAAATACTAAAACAACTTTTAAAGAATTAAATAAAATAACAATAAAAGATAATAAAAAGATAAATCATATTACAATAATATATATATATATATATATATATATATATATATATATATATATATATATATACTGTATATATATATATATATATATATATATATATATATATATTAATAAAAATTATTATGCTCCATATACATAACCAATGCCCCAGTTCCGAGGCAATTAACTAGGCAATCGAGTTTCAGCCTTATAGATGCAGTTGAATACACCAATGTAAGTTTATCACATTCTGCATAGAGATAGCATCAGGACACTTTTTTTTTATAAGGCAATAAATGCCTATTTACAAGTAGAACCGTCTTTGGATTAATTCTTATTAAGGTTACATCTTACCAATGAATGTCGCAAATAATGTGATCAGATCAAAGCAGACAAGTACAGATGAGCTATTACTGCCTAATGTGGAGTAATACAATGAAAGACGCCATCGTAATATCGCTGTGACCTTCAAATCAATAACCGTTGTGAAATGCAATGGAAAATATTGTGTCCAAGTATAACAATTACTTTACAAACAAGAATGTGAATGAATGTCGTCTCTTAGAAGTTATTCTACGTGTCAACTTCTTAGACAAAGGCCACTCTCTGAGGTGACATTTTTCTTTGGTGAATTATGATTTTACCAGTTTTCTACGAATTATGAAAGTAGAATATTAGGACTATATAGATGACTGGTATGTAGACTTTTTAAGCGGTCAAATGCATCTCACCGAGTTTAGTAAGTATTTTTGTGATGTCACATCCCACAGATGAACGATCGGATTGAGATCTGGGGAATGGGGAGGACAAGTCACCACCTTGATCTCTTTGTTTTGATCCTAAACAATGTTTTTAGTGTCGCCCCGGCATATTATCTGCTGCCATTAGAGAGTTTGGTTGCCGTGAAAGGTGTGCTCAATGGTTAAGTCAATAGTCAATGGTTAAGTAGGTGTCACATGTCACAGTAACATCCACATGTTGTTCGGACACAAGGTCTTCAGAACATTGCCCCCACCATCTTGCTGTCTTCCCATAGTGCATACTGGTACCATCTCTTCCCCATGTAAGTGATAGAAACACACACCCAGCCATCATAAAGGAATAGGGGATTCATTAGACCAGGCCACCCTCTTTCATTAGACAAGACAATAGAAGATGAAACCAGCAACAAGGTGGCTTCCAGTATAAAAATGTTTTATTTTTCAAACATCATCAATGTGTATAGGCACCAAAGTTTTTCAGGTAACACTAACCCTTAATCAAGCTAACATTTCACCATGATAAAAGGTTAGCGTTACCCAAGTATGTTAGTCCGTTAATAGGTTTGCTCCATTGGCAGAAGTGAGCTGGCTTTCTACTTGTATGTGCCTTCTTTCATTGCTCTATAGTCCAGTTCTGATGCTTACATACCCAACTGTAGGGACTTTTGGTGGTGGACACCATATGAACCTATGTAATCCCATATGAAGTAAGCTGTGTGTTCTGATACCTTTCTAGCATAGCCAACAACTTTTTAATCAGTTTGTTACTGTAGCTCTCCCATGGGATCAAACCAGGCATGGTAGGCTTTGCTCCCCACATGCATCATTGAGTCTTGGAAACCCATAACCATGTTTCCATTTCACCAATTATATTTTAAACACCCCATACCGGGAACCTCCCACACCACGTGCCATTTTGCAAATGCTCAGACCCCATCAGCCATTAGAAAGCTTCTCCTCATCTGATCCTACGATTGCCAATCATTTCTGCTTCCAGTACATGAACTCACCCGCTGCCTAATATATCCCATCCGTTGACAGGTCCCATTGTAATGAGCTAATCAATGTTATTCACTTCACCTGTCAGTGGTTGTAACATTACGGCTGATTGGTGTTTCTTCTGTCAGTGCTTAATAATAAATTTAGAGGCCTCAATATGACAAATGTTATTACTATTATTTATTGCGCAGTTTGATAGGAACAAGACGTCTTTCCAGTGCCGCACCACAATTCATAAACTTGGAAAAGAAGAAGTTTTTAGACTATTTAAGTACCATCTTCAGGCACTTTAAACATTAGCAGACAGAAAATGAAATGACACAGAGAAAGTCTGAGACTCTTCAGGTAAATTGCTCCGTTTCAGCATTACACTGCGGCGCTCAGTATCTCAATTTACCATAGTCTTCACTTAATCAAATTTAATGATCTCGTGGGTCCCATTTGGAGCACCAGATTTTTCTGTCCTCTTCCCAGGAGAATTAATTTGCTCCAATTTCAGCACATCCATTGGCTGACATTAGTACGTTGATAGTAATTCTTGGGTACAATGATAGCACTTACAGAAATGTTCGCTCTTTCCTGAAATATACAAAGCCTTTGGCATGTTTACTGTATGTCTACGTGGACAGGTCACTGTCCAACAATGTCTCTGCTGGGCTCAGTTCAGCTATGACAAACCCAAAGGAGAACAAGGTCGATAGAAATAAAATCATCTGAGTACCGTCTAAAAGTGAAGGTCAACTTTCATCATCATATTTTTTTTCTAGGTTCTAACTTCTGTACCGATTAAATTCCTAATATAGCTTTATAGCAAAACAACTCATTTTTATACTGTATAGAGTGCCAAATCCCTAGCATAGACAGAGAGAGCATGCTGGCTAACTTACCTGAAGGGGACCTTGGCTACTCACAGCATACCCCAATGTAGTGTTCCTGTGTGTCTCCAGCTGCTGCAAAAACTACAATTCTCAGCAACTCAAAGCCAAAGGCAGTGGACTTCTGACCTCCGGTGATGACTGTTAAAGGGAAACTGTCAACTTTAAATCAGAGATGAAGGGTCAAGGAGGCTCTATTGAGGAAGATGTATGTCTCCTCCCTCCCCCACCCCAATTGGCCTTGAATGATTAACATGCTTGACTTGTATTCCAGTTATGATTCATATCCTTTGCCTAGTCATAGCAGGGAGGGGTGGAGGAGGGAGGAGGCATGCATCCTGAGGCTTAACCCAGCCTCTTTGACACTCCAGCTCTGAGAATGATCTAATGATTGTCTTTAACAATCTTCACCAGTGGATGGGGGTCCATGGCTTTTGACCGTCATGGTCATGATTTGTGCTATAGTTTACAATAGCTGATGACTCAAGAATCAAAGATAGGAAACATTGCTGCAGAGTATGAGTTTAATGTATAATAGCATGCAGTATGCTTCTAAACTCTATCCAACATTTGGCAAAGACAGCCTTAATTGCATATAATGTCTATCTAGGTGTATATGGGGCTTAGCACTGTTCCTAGAAATTATATACCTTGTGCATACTGTATATGGCATTTCTCCGCCTCTAATTTCCACTTGTCCTTGTGCTAAAGGGCAGTTATTGGCCACTATAATGTCTTCCATACATTACACACATAAAAGGTTAGGTCCCTATCCACTATGTATCTACAGAACCCACTCAGAAGCAGCAGCAGCATGGAGGACATTATAAAGCAATACTGAGCAGTGTAAGCTGTGAATCAAGCATTGGGGGATGCATGCAAATAGATAGCCGAAGTCATAATATAGTACCTAATAAAAGTTTTCCTTTAGAAGGAAAGCTGTGCAATAGAAAATCTGCCCATGGTTGATTTTCCATTTGTTTGGCCTATTAAAAATCACTGCATACCGTACTAAAAAAAAATATATATATATATGAAAAAACTCCAGTCCTCTACTTCAGCCATGTTCACATTGCTGCTATATCATGCATGTAGCTTTTTTTATTGTTTCAGCTGATCACTGGCACCAAATGTATACAGCACGGGTGGACAGCCCCTTTAATAAAATTTTCTATTTCTATTCACAAATTAAAATGCTATGATACCCCTGACAATGAGAACATGCTAGGTTATTTTGGAAATTCTACTTCCAAAACAGCCCCGAAAGCCTCCCAGCTTATCTAAGCCTGAAGAAGTCCCCGATCTTTACAATCCCATATATTGAATATAACATTAGTATGTGATCCCTGGATTCCCGCTAGCCTTTATTTCTGTATCACTGCATTCAAGACAATACTTCTTATGATATTATGTTTAAAGCCATTGTTTTGTCTGCAAGTTGACTTCCTTATGTAAGTCAATAAGCCTTTAAGGCTATGGTATTAGTTCATGCTGAATTCATTTCTATCTCCCGTCTGTTCTCATTGTATTGACAGCGGAGGACGGGGTATTTGTGTATATTTAGGAAGCTGCTATAGTTTAATGTTGAGCTGTCACTTTATATAAAATCTTTTTTTTTTTTTTTTTTTTGTTAATGTAAAATAATAATATAAATCATTGTGATTAAAATTATACATGGGAAGTATGCCTTGTTTCCATTTGTCGTCAAGATTTATCCAAGATAAAAATAGAAAAACACACATAGAGAAATAGCACCACTCTTATCTTTAGTATGTCTCAGGGGTGGGTGTGGCTCTGTTTTAGGGGGTAAATATAGCTAGATTACCCCTATTTTGGATACGCCTGACATGTAAAAAGGGCTTCTATGCAATGAGATGATAGTAAATTGTACCCTGCTAAGATATTAAAGATCAGTGGGAATCTATGTATGTAAGTGATTAATTTCCCTGCAGTGCCTCCACAGGGAAAATTGTGTATTGCATGATGTCCATGCAAATAAGTGAGTTGTCTTTTTAAAACCAGACCGGACAGATCCTCCAGAGAGAGGAAGAAGCTCCATGTAACTGTGCTCTATTTTGTGCAATGGGCTGATGATGATGGACAGAGGACCCCGCACTAAACTCTTTATTAAAAATGAGAAAACCAATTCTAATACAATTTGTTTTACTCCAGATTTCCCAAAAACTTCATATTCAGCTGAATCAGATTCTTGTTTTGTCCAAGCAAGTTACAAGTACCGATGTATGGGAGCAGGAACATCTGTCTAAAAGAGGAGCCCCTGCTCCTGTACACTTATAGGGGGACATTAATGAAGATTGGGCTGGCGGTGTATGCCATAAAGAAGAGATTTCTTTCCTTCCCCTTCGCTTATGTGAAATGAAAACCTGAATCAGTCATCTAATCAATCATGTCAGTTTTCTGCGGCCGCTAATTACTGAATAGAGCCGCAGAAAACCCTGTCAGTTCACACAATGGAGCGTGCGGCTCCGGCTGCATGCTCTATTGTGTGCAGTGGGGTGTTCTGATGCAGGCACGCACAGATGCGCCCGCATCAGAACTCAGCGGCGCTAAACATAATCCATCCGGTACTATAGTACCAGTCGGGTGATCTTTTTTGAGACCGGCCGTTCCGTGACGGGTCACTTACCAAATGTGAACATAGCCATAGGGTGTATGTATGACTATAATTTTTACAAACAAAATAAACCCTTTAGTGAAAATGTGAGCTCTCTAATGTATTGAGAGTCAATGGGTCCAATATAGACTTTATGTTCATGGCATATCTCCATGCTCTGGTGCCACCAGTAGCATTGAACTAAAGATCCTGTACAGAAAGTCTTTTCCTCTACATGAAGAACCAAGCCGTCCAAGTTCTGATATCAAGCAAATTCAGTACATGTAAAAGTTAATGCAGGGATACACTCTACAGATTCTATTAAATTCCTTTATACTTTATGTCACTTCACAGGTGATTTTTCCCATAGACAGGGAATAAATTTTGCTATGATTAAGACGAAGGCCTCCGGCGGTTTTTATTCCTAATGAGCAATGTTCTCATCGGCAAAACAAAATCTTCTCCATTTGTGGTGTTTATTTTACCATTAAATTTTCCCCAAGGATCAATGTACTAAAGGAATCCTGAAAGAACTTGCAAGCATAGCACAATCTCTTCTCTGCAATTACCTTCTCTAGGTGTCACCTCCCACACATCACAGGCGCCACTTACAGGCAGCTTTCATTGTTTGTCAAATAATTGGTAACTCTCCTCGTATTGTTCCCCATGCAATACATTGCTTCTCGTGCAGTATCTACCAGGTGCTGCTGACATTCCCACCAATTCAACTTTGTAGTCTTGGGAATTTACAAAAAGAAAGGAGATGCTTATGTGGAAATTATATATGTAGACATATAGCGGGCATTTTATCGATTCTCGAAAGGAATTAGTCCATACACCAAATGTGTCTATCAAGGTCGAGATTTCACTCCTGAAGTTAGGAGGAGTTTTAGGGCTCAGAAAACCCACCGTAATGTAGTCAATAATGTCAATGGATAAATTATATTATACCTTTAAAGGGTGGTATTACTAGTGTACAAGCGCTAAGTGATTGATTAAGTAATGTGGATTATTGCCTGCATCATAAAAATAATAGTTTTAATAATATAATTTTAAATTATTTTTATGGCATTCACTGGGCATTGTATGGCGCTATGTTGTTCTCTATGGGACTTAGTACATATTGCTTTGTGTAATCATAATGAGGCATTCAGATAACTGTCTGTCACTGTATGAACACACTCTAGAACCCTCATGGAGTATTGATGACTGTTGGCAATATTTGTGTGAGATATGGCACTCATTAAGCACAGTTACTTTAACCCCCTCTCGCCGCTGTATTGTAAATCAACGTTGCTGCAGCCTATGCCTGATGCTGCAGCAACGTTAAGTTACTATTTAGGATGACACAGGCGCAGGAGCTGCGCCTGTGTCATCCGCGACGGGTCCCGGCTTTCACTGATAGCCGTAAACCCGCTGCAACTCTCAGCACCGGAGCAGCGCTCCGGTGCTTAAAGTTAACCCTATAGATACTGCGGTCAGCTCGACCGCAGCATCTTTAGGGCTTCTGACAGAAAATTCTCCCTTTATAGAGGGAGAATTCTCTGTCCGCTGTCCATCGGGGCTCTGCGAAGTGATCGCAGACCACCGATGATAGCCGTGGAAACGGGGCACGCGCCCATGAGCTTTGCCCCCTCCCCTCTCTCCCTTGCCGCTGTTAAAAGATTGTGACAGTGGCAAAGGACAGAGGAGAGGGGGCAGACATAGGGACATCAGCTTATAGGATCATTATGATCCCATAAGCTAATATCCTAGAACGACCTGGGAATTAATACATCAATGACCCCAGGTCGTGAAAGGGATATCATTGCTCAGAACTATTTATAGAGTAGATCCTGCAAATGTAAACCAAGTGGTGGCATATCAGTATCTACAGTATATAGATATTAGAAGGGGAAGAAATCGAAATGGGCAGTGCTACAGTATGTGTTCACTTTAAGGCTTTAAGGCTTCTTAAAGGTAATTTGTCAGGTCAGTACCAGGTACAGAGCTGCAGTCACAGCCACATACTGTAGGTGATAGGGAAATAAAATAAATGATGCATTTGAGTTTGCCAATTTGCAGAATTATAAAATTGCATTTTCCTCGGAATCTGAAGTGCCACAGAAGTGATGCTGAGCCTCCATACCTGTACACCAATTAGTCAAGAGGAGGGAAAAGGCGTGCATGCCGTGGCCCAGCATCACTTCTGTGGCACTTCAGCTTCCAAGGAAAAATGCAATTTTATAACTCAGCAAATACAAAGGTGTCATTTGTTTTATCCCCCTATCACCTATCTGCCAGTGTCTTCAGCTCTGTACATGGTTTGGACCAGAGAGATTCCTATTAAACTTCATGAAGACAACAAAATACAAAAGACTCCCAATGTTTTTCAGTATGTATGTTTTTATGCATGTACTACTCCTGTGTAAAGTGCTATATTCTGTAGAAATCTGAACTCTCATGTACAAGGAAACTAACTCCTGTCCTTTTTCCAGTTCCCCTCTTAAATTGAGAATATTGATTATAAAGGTCCAGCAATGTCAATCAGGTTTAATAGCTTCAGCCCAATTCCAGAAGTACCAAATGTGTTCTGCACCCAGAGCCACAGACTGGTTAATTGTCTAAATCCCGCTAATAATGACTCTTCAGTTCATATTTCCGTCCCAGGGAATTAGAACTGTCTGAAGTTGTCCGAGAGTATACCGAATTTTCTCATGGAACATTTTTATTTTATTTTTAGCTCACTTTGAGTTCAATAAATGTGAGGATAATTATTAATTCACTATTTATGTATTTATTTATTTATTTATTTATTTGGGGAGGGGAATAATGGCTACAAGAAGCTTAATGGGCTTTTCAGCCCCAGAAAAAAAAACTATTAATGCAGGTGGAAAAAAGTATAAACCTCACCTTCCCTGATACCCTAAAGTTGGTGTTTCTCCGCTTCCAGTCCCCACCGCTCACTGCTGCTTCCTGTTTCCTGTCACATGTCCGCTCATCCAGACACTGACTGAGGCAGGACATCACTGTGGCCAGTAGTTGGAAGTGGGAAGTTCTTATGGGATGAACACATCACAGGAACCAGGAATAAGTATTTGGGACCCCAACCATCAGAATGGCAGGTTCAGGGTTATGACGGTAGACAGCTGAATGTCTCTGGTTTGGCTGATATTCAAGTTATTTTACAAGGATCTTACATTAGTAGGACATTGACTTACAGAGTAGCTTCTAATCGGTAGCAGTAGAAAAGAGTTTCCTTCCTTCTGGAATAGAGTTAAAAGGGAAGTCTGAGCAAATGTGGAGGCCGAGGGAGGTGGGAACATAATAATGAAGTTATACTTAGCTGTCCTGGTGCCCCCACTGTCACCCACTGGTCTTTTGTCCTGTGACATGACGGTCCAGCTCAGAATTGCCCAGTGACTAAGGCAGGATACCTCTGAGGTCACTAACTGGCTGAGTGGGTAGTTCCTGTGGTGTCATGATGACACAGGAACTGGGAGATTCAGAAGACCAGAGAGACTTGTAAGTGCTACAGCAACAGAGGCATCGGGATGGGTAAGTATCATCACGTATCAGTATTATCTTTCCATCCTCTTCTGTTTTCAATTATGTTTTTTTATTATTATTATTTTTTTCTTCCCCAGAGAGAAGCAAAGTGTATGATCAGCTGGCCAGCAATATGTTAAAAGAAGTTGAATACATAAATTTAAAAAAATATTAATAATCCCTTTTAGATAACATAATTTAAAAGGTCATCACTCACGATCGAGCGAACTGCTTTCGGACCAATAGTCCAAAAGGTTCGCTCATCTCTATCTCTGATCAGTGATTGATAACCTATCCTGGGCATAGGCCATCAATCCATTTTTGCCATAAACCCCTTCATACTCCCAGCAATACAAGCTATGTGGCTTATAGGCATAATACACTGTATTCCCAGTCTTCCCAGTCTACAATCTTCCCCCAGCTCACGTATAGATGTATGTTGGGAATTTTTGGTGAGCTCACCACCACCCTACACCACTGTACAGGATTATTTAATATAACCACATTAAGCAAACAGAGGCCACATTAGCATTTAGATTGTGTTTCTAGTTTTATAAATCCTACACATCCATAACTGCACATTAAAAATGAAGGACATGCTATACGCTGACACTTTAAGGCTTTATACCCTGGATACAATGATACGATCTTTAAATATGTGCACATAAATTATGCACTGACATTGTCGGAACGGCGCTGATCATTCTCTGTACATGTGTTTTGTGTTTCTATTCTTTCATTTTTTCACATAATAAATATAATGTTGACTTTCATGCCTTAAACTTGATGACTTGTCTTTATCCCATAAATCTACAGCTGTCATATACAAAAAGAAAGGGGGGGGGGGGAGCATTTGCTGGCAGGAAAAGAATTGTTGCTGTGCTTTATTTACTGCAGTCCACGGGATATTATTGCTCTTACTTGGTGTGAATACATAGTTTGTCTCCACCGTGTCATTTACATGATAGAGTAGCTGACAGGAGATGTCTGAGAGACACAGCAGGGGAAACCCGTATACACACTTTGCTTATAGTTTATCACATAGTAGAAATATATCATAGATATGGACTCTTAAAGGGAAATTCAGGTTAGGTAAAATACTGGCTGACTCAACCCCCCGAACCCCCCCCCCCCCCCCCCCCAACAGTTTGTTCCATACTTGTTATTATCTATTCAGTCTCCTTCCACCAGTTTTAAGCTGCTGCTTTCTGCTGAAGACACTAAAACCTGTGTCCGAGATGTTTATTATGACCTCACTTCTGAGACGGTTCATGTAAACAGTGTCCCTCTCTGCACTCTGTAATGCCTGGAGGGATAATCACAGCGAGGTCACCAGCAACTTGACCTTAGAGCAACCCTTCTGACATTACAGAGTACAGAGACAGTCCGCCAGAAAAGTTGTTTACATGGGTCATATTGCAAAGAAGAGTGGAGGCGAGAGAAGAGTAGAGATGAAGTAAACAGCTCACACACAGGTGTCTGTGCCTTCAGCAGAAAGCAGCAGGCTCGGAACTGAGGGGAGGACACTAAAAAGATAATAAATATGGAACAAGTTGTTAGACCCCAGGGGGGTTGATGAATCAATGTGTATTTTACCTATCCAGAATACCCCCTTCAATTAGGAGTTGAGAGTGGAAGAAGGAGAGATGTAATTTAACGTCACCTCTGGAGAGACAGGCCTTCTCTATCCAAGTCAGCTCCCTCTTGGCTTTGTGTGATCCCAAGAAGTCTGTCCAAGTTGGTTTGGTTGTTATCATGTGGAGAACCTTTAATTTATGAGATATATATGAGATATATTGTTCTGTGGGGGCAATATTATCTTTCATCAATGTGGAGAGATTAATACGGCTTAGTAGGTCCTATAAGGAATCGGTGGGTAATTAAGATGTCGTGACAATACACGGCAGAAGGGAGGAAGGCATAAGAGGAAACAGTTACAAACAGGGACGATATGTACAGTATTTTGCCTCAACCGCAGTGAACCTTTTAGTAGCGGCTTAGTGAGAGTTAGGATATAGAGTTAGTAGGTTGCCAGAGCATTTTTAGATGTTCTCTCCCTAGTGCGGCTGTCTCTAAGTCGAAACCTCTCAAGAGCCCCCCCCCCCACCACCACCACCACCATCACAGGGTCTACCCACCTTTTTAGATGTATAGCTTTATTATACCGTTCCATGTTGGGTAAGTCCAAGTCTCCTCTCTTCTTCTTCTGTTTAATCCCATTGTGGGAAAGTCTAGGTTTCATCTGCTTCCGTAGGAAGTTCTGAAACAATCACTTCATGTAGCTAAAGAAAGAGTGAGAAAGGTCAATGGGTATCATGGACCTGGTGTACAGGATAACAGGAACAATATAGATATAGTGTAGATGAAAGATATAGAGTAGTAGTTCAGAGATTTTTGCTAGGAGTTGTTTAAAATTAAGGTCATAGAGAAGTGCAAGGGAGCCATGAATGCAAATTGGTAATGCTAAATATTTTATAGACTGATCGGGTCACATGAACGGTGAAGTAGCATTCAGGCGGGTAGCCTGGGACTTTGGGAGGGAAATATTAAGAATTTCTGATTTGCTGTAGTTAACTTTAATATTAGAAAGCTAGTTTACTTTGAATGTGTGGTAGAGATTTGGTGATTGCAATTACTTTCTAAGGCCATGTTCACACAACGTTGCAATGTTCACATTGTTGCAATGGCCATGATTTGTATGGAACCTACGTTGTGCTGCAGGCAGAGGGAATCCCAGCCGAAATGTATACACAGGGTATATACTCCATACGGGATTCCTAGCAGCGCCATAGAAAACTGACATGTCATGACATGATGACATGACCCTGTCAGTGCACACTGTGGAGCAAGCGGCTCCGGCCGCACGCTCCATAGTGTGCAGTAGGGAGTTCTGGTGCGGGCGCACACCTATGCGCCCGCCAGGGGCGTAGCTAATGTCTCCTGGGCCCTGGTGCGAGAGGCCAACTTGGGCCCCCCCCCCCTCCTTTCACGACCAAGTGATGCTATTGTTGTGTGTGTGTGTGTATATATATATATATATATATATATATATATATATATATATATATATATACACACACACACACAGTGGTGCCTTGGATTATGAGCATAATTCGTTCCAGGACCGTGCTTGTAATCCAAATCCACTCTTAAACCAAAGCAAATTTTCCTATAAGAAATCATGTAAATGCAGACAATTGGTTCCGCACCCCAAATATATTTATTATTCTGTACTGTACAGTAATGGAGAGGATGGGAAACACAAGGGCTGACAGAGACTGCAGGGAGCATGAAGGAATGAGCAGGGCAGATGTAGGCACATACATGCAGCACTCTCTGTCCGGGGAGAGAGGGGTTACAGCTATGGAGAGATTACCCCCCCCCCCCACAGTCCTGTCCCCTGATGTAAGCCCCAGCCTGAAGGGGATCTGCTATGATTTGGAAGGTGTTTAGAGTACAGTGCTGTAGACCCCGCTATGCAGGCCATGCCCCTTCTCCACTCGCGCTCCCACCCAATACAGGAAGTTCTTAAACCAAAGCAATGTTCTTAAACCAAGTCACAATTTTGAAAAACTGTGAGCTCTTAAACCAAAACGCTCTTAAACGAAGTTACTCTTAAACCAAGGTACCACTGTATGTATATATATATATATATATATATATATATATATATATATATACACACCAAGACAGATATTACCTATTACCGCCATACTGTTACCAAATCCTGTATACTGAGACCAATATTACCAGTAATACCAGTATATAGGGAGGAAACATTACCGCCACACCACAACCACTACCATCACCACCATATTGTTACTGACCAAATCCAGTATACTAAATCACCTCATCCAGTCATATAGAGGTGGTCCCAGCTCTACACAGGCTCTATACACCATATACATTACTGTGCAGTTATATCAGGTGACTCACAGGAGACGTCTTTTCTGATCGGAGTTCTTTCCTTTTCATCATCTTCTCCATCTGTCCTGGGCCGTTATGAGAACTTCTCCGAGCCACGAATCCACAGAACCTGCCAGACAGACATATTAGGCTCCACACTCTGACACCATCTCCATCTCTCTACACACTGCACATCTGTACTGGCCCCTTTACACCCTCATTTAGTGGGTAGCCCTGACTCTATGTGACCTCCTAATAATATATGCCCCCCTCTGTGTATTCCCTCTCCCCCTATGTTGCCCCCCCAAATAGATGGCCCCCTCCCTTATAGATGGCCCCCTCTACCCCCTCCCTTATAGATGGCCCCCTCTACCCCCTCCCTTATAGATGGCCCCCTATACCCCCTCCCTTATAGATGGCCCCCTCTCTCCTCACCCTCCCTTATGGATGGTCCCCTCTCCCCCCACCCTCCCTTATAGATGGCCCCCTCTCCCCCCACCCTCCCTTATAAATGGCCCCCTCTCCCCCCACCCTCCCTTATAGATGGCCCCCTCTCCCCCCACCCTCCCTTATAGATGGTCCCCTTCCCCCCCCCCCCTCCCTTATAGATGGTCCCCTTCCCCCCCCCTCCCTTATAGATGGTCCCCTTCCCCCCCTCCCTTATAGATGGTCTTCTTCCTCCCTCCCTTATAGATGGTCCCCTTCCCCCCCACCCTCATAGATGGCCCCCCTCTTTCCCCCCACCCTCATAGATGGCCCCTCTTTCCCCCCACCCTCATAGATGGCCCCCTCCTTCCCCCCACCCTCATAGATGGCCCCCCTTTCCCCCCACCCTCATAAATGGCCCCCTCTTCCCCCCACCCTCATAGATGCCCCCCTCCTTCCCCCCCACCCTCATAGATGGCCCCCTCTTTCCCCCCACCCTCATAGATGGCCCCCTCCTTCCCCCCCACCCTCATAGATGGCCCCCTCTTTCCCCCCACCCTCATAGATGGCCCCCTCCTTTCCCCCCACCCTCATAGATGCCCCCCTCCTTTCCCCCCACACTCATAGATGCCCCCCTCCTTTCCCCCCACCCGTACAGGCTGATAAAAAAAACAAAACTTAACTCACCTGACATCGCGCTCCCACGTTGATTCTCACTCCTCCTGGTCTGTCCCCGGCTGCTGCGCGGCTGCCGGGGGTGTCGCGTCTTATCCCCGGCAGCGCGCGCATCCCAGAACTCCCTGCGCGCCGGAAACCGGAAGTCAGGGCCCAAGGCGCGAAGGGAGTTCTGGGATGCGCGCGCTGCCGGGGGTAAGACGCGACACCCCCGGCAGCCGCGCAGCAGTCGGGGAAAGACGGAGCCAGACTCTTGTGACCGCAAGCAAAACAATGCTTGCGGTCACAAGAGTGATTGATCGGGGGGCCCCGCGGGCCCCCCTTGTGGCGGGCCCGGTCGCGGCGGCGACCCCCGCGACCACGGTGGCTACGCCACTGGCGCCCGCATCAGAACTCTGTGGCGCTGCAGTATCGGCCTGGATGATCTTTAATGAGACCGGTCGTTCCGTGACCCGCTAGATCACGGAACAGCCGGTCTCATACTAAGTGTGAACATGGCCTAAAGGTGTATTCCCACCTGGACTAATGTAATTATACGTGTAGGGCTTTTCAAGTTAAATAGTTTTGCAAATACATATATTTAGCAATCTTGCCTCCTTCTGCTGATATGCTGCTCTTTCCCGTTGTTGACTTGTTGTCTAGGTTACTGACCACAACACTAGTTGATATATACTGTACAGTAAATTAATAGATAGATAAAGTGTATGTCTAAAAAAATAATAATAATAACAGTTACTGATTGCATCGGTTCTCATTTCTGAGACCCATTGTGCTCCCAAGATGCATTGGGAGGATTATGGCAGTGTGCTCCATATGCCACTCATTCACTCCATAAATGAAGCAAAAATGTCGTATTTGATGGATGGTTGAGGAGAGATGCATGCTGCCACACACTTCCTCCAGCAGTATCTTTGGTATCAGGAGGGAGACTCGGCGTGATCAGTGACTTTTGACATGTCCTCAGATATTTCAAAATTTACTGCAAATGACAATAATACTTTTATTACATTTCCCTATTTCACTTAAGTACGTCAAAGATAAAGTTAGCCTAGCTACTAGCTAATCCCGTCTGGGTCGTTTGGGTCAATAAAAGACCCATTTTATGCAATTCTTTTTCTTTCTTTTTTTTGCTTGCATTTCTTTTGGGCTTTTTTCCTTTTTAATATATAGAACGGCAGTACAATGACAAAGCACCTGCTGACAGGTCTTCTGGCAGGGAAGACGTAAAGTAGATCACTGGTCAGCAGGATATCTGTACATAGAGCTGCCAGCAGCAATCACTTTTCCCGAAACACCTAGGTTCACCAACTTTTCAGAGGCATCCTGTTCAAAGGAGATAAGCATTTCACTCTTTTGGGCCATGTGTCATAAATAAGTAAGAAAGAAGAAGTATCATTGTCACCGCCTCGGCAGCAAAGCATTCAATTATACAGCTGTCCCCGCAATCCGAGGAGCAGAGTTAAATGTATACATAATAAAACAAAAAGGCGGCTATAAAGGCTTTATGGTTTAATTAAAGCTTGCTTAATCTTCTTTGCTCTTATGTATTAATTATAATTATTGTATTAACCGTCCTCTGGAACATCCACTTAAGAAATAATTTTAATATCTATGTTGGATGATTATTTAAGGTAAACTAAAACGAGCCGCTCTCATTTACATATATAGTAATTATTTGACTTATTGCCTCCAAGTTTTCTTGTAAGCAGAAGTGAAAAATAATTAAGTCCGACAATAATGAGAAGCCCATGGAAGAAGAGGGGACTTGAGATCCCTTCCCCCTGTGTATGAATATAGGCTTATAATGGTTGCTGGGCAACAAAGTGTATGGCTGCGTGGTGACCACTATCTGTGGGCTTTACACAGTACTGAGCATCCAATGAAGCACTTGTTAAAAGAGAAGCAAAAAAAAAAATATATGGCCCCAGCTCTAAAGTGGAATAGTTTAGGGAGTAAGTGTATTAGGCCATGTTACCACTGCATAAGACACCGGCCGGGTAACAGAACGGCTGGTGTCAGGGAAGATCATACTGCCCATGGAAGAAGAGGGGACTTGAGATCCCTTCCCCCTGTGTATGAATATAGGCTTATAATGGTTGCTGGGCAACAAAGTGTATGGCTGCGTGGTGACCACTATCTGTGGGCTTTACACAGTACTGAGCATCCAATGAAGCACTTGTTAAAAGAGAAGCAAAAAAAAAAATATATGGCCCCAGCTCTAAAGTGGAATAGTTTAGGGAGTAAGTGTATTAGGCCATGTTACCACTGCATAAGACACCGGCCGGGTAACAGAACGGCTGGTGTCAGGGAAGATCATACTGGCCGGTACTGCGGTACCGGCCGGATGACCTTCACTCCTGATGAATTGGGATGCGGACACATCCGTGCGCGCCCACATCCCAATTTTTTTTGCTGCACACAACGGAGCATGCGGCCGGAGCCGCATGCTCCATTGTGTAGACTCACAGGTTTTCATGTCGGTTTTTTTGCGGCGCCACTAGCGATCCGGGCCGGATTGTATACCAGCGGCAGCACAATGTAAGTACAGAAGTAATCAAAAGTAATGTTAAAAATCAGCAACAACAGCCATGATTACTACTGAACTTACACTGAGATTACATAGCCTAACATTGCAAGGGATAGAAATATATTATAAATTCACCTGAAGTAGTCTACAGTCAAATGTGGAAAGTCTACAATTCTCGAGTTTATTATGGCTCCTTAAAGGGGACCTGAAGTATGTATATAAAAAAGTTATTTTATACCATTTTGGAGTCTTGGGCCCTATGTTTCCAGTGCAATCTTTTGTTTTGTTATGCCCTCCATTTCTGGGATATTAAGATAAAAAAAAAAAAAAAAGAAAGAAAAGTGTGATTGCTAGGATAAAGGGTTTTTTTATATGAGGCTGAAGGATGGAAATCATGCTGAGGGGGTGAATATGCCCCATAAGTCAGGCTGAATGGCTGTGAATATGGGGGGGGGGAGGGGATGAACAGATTTAGGAGGGTGTAAATAGGAGGCCACGGGGGTTTAATGAGACTTGGGGGGTGTCAATATGAGGAAGACTGGAATCATGTTAAGGGGAGGGGAATATAATGCGAGGAGGGGGCATACTCAAGCCTAGAGGGGTGAATATAAGCCCAAGGGGTGGGAATCAGGCTCAGGGCAAGTGAATATGAATCTGAGGAGGATGAAAGCTCAAGGAGTATGTGAAATATGAGGCTGAAGGGCATGAATCTGATGTTGAGGTGGCATGAATGAGATGAGGTTGGAAGCAGTCTGACGGGTGAATATGAGGCTGGTGGTAAATCAGACTCAGGGGGTAAACATTAAGTTAAGGGGACATGTTTCTGGCTAATGGGATGTTAATATGAAATTGAATGGCTGAATCAGACTCAGGGGGTAAGAATCTGGCTCAGGGGGTTAGAATATGAGGCTTAGGAGTTTGTAAACAAAGTCACACCCCCTTAGTCTAGAACATAATTTCTTTGATGCTCAACACTATCACCATAGGGCGCTTTAGAGAACAAGAAAAGGAACAGGGACTCCTGTTGTAGTGTCCTACCACAGGTGTTTCCCTAAGTTCTTATACCACCCAGGTAAAATTTGATTCAATCAGTTTGCTTATCTTATTTAGCCACCAATAAAGATCATGTTACAATAGCAAAGTGCTCTTGTTGTATGGAATAAGAAGAGCATCGTGGAGGTATTTTATCTGTAGACTAAGCATATTCCCTTTGATGTGAGGCTGGTTACTTATATTCTGCATTCTAAGTACTACAGCGATAAGTATTTTCTGCTTTCACTCCCGTAGAATCTTGATGAACTAACAAGTATCGTCAATGATATTGCTCGCTATTTGTAAATGAGCTTTTTCTTCTATGGTGTACATCTGTTTGTCTTTTAGTTTTATTCCAACGTTCTGCATTCTTCCATTCATAAATAATTGAGTCACCAGCTATTAGGTTTTATGTGACAATCGCCATAGCAGTGTCTTTGGCAGTAATATACGCTGATTCAGCGGACGCTGGAAGAATTTTTCTCCAGACGGGATGCACTTTTTTCTTTAATAGACGATAGAAAGTTATCATACGTTTTTCCTCATCGAGAGCTACTTTCCTTGCATTATTTTTCTTTAGCTTGTTTTCTCTGGACTTGATTTATGACTGATAAATGTCCCATAGAAAGAGACCTTCACGCACCATTCTTTCACGTATAATTGGATCTGTCCTGGTTTGTTTCATTTGCCTGCATATATAAATCCCACAGGTCCTTTAAATACTGTAAAAAAATCAGATGTTGCTGTAGTAGGGTAAATTGCTGTCTCCCATTTTAATTGAGCTATTGGGATTGGAGGGTTTTGTGGACTTTTAAAGAAAACTTCTAAAACTAAGATAAAAGATTTTAGTAATATTAGTAAGATTTTAGTAATCTATGTGTTCGAAGGACTAGGGAGCTGGACGACACTGGACAGGTGATGCCCTGGAACTGACACCCGCCCCGCTGTCCCTGCCTAATTGCCTTGACTGCCCTAGGTAACTAGTGGTCTGCGAAGCACAATAAGAAATCCAGAAGAGTAGTCAGAAGTCAAAGCCAAAATTCACAGGGAACCAGAATAACAATCAGTAGGGAATACTACAGTAGGTCACGAAACACTCTTGGGTACGAGGCTCTATTGCAGGAAGGGAACACAGATATGGGGAGGATACTTATTGGACCTGGAATCCCAGCCCCAGGCATGCTTGGGGCTGAGACACCAGCCCAAGGACACATACATTAATCTGACTGGCAGTGCCGGCCACCAGTCAGCTTATACTAAATGCAAGGCAGCTGAGCCGCTCAGACAGGGGCAGGGCAGCCTCGGCAGTGGCAGGATCAAATGGCGCTGCCGCGCCCTCAGCAACCAGCCAAGCCAATAACTGGGGACGCCATTGGTGCGTCCGATGGCCCAGCTGCGTGCTCAGGCAGTGTCAGGAGCTGAGCGTGCAGCCCGGACCCAGACTTCCTGGCTAAATTATGAAACCCTGATATGGGCTGATACTATATTTAGAATTCCTCAGAGTAAAGATTACTCACACTAGTGGTGCAAGACCGGCACCAAGGAGGAAGGTAACACACATACCTTCCTTCTCAGCATCCTGGGTGCTATAAGGGTCTATCAGCAGGTTAGATTAATCCAACCTGCTGACAATTCCCCTTTAATAATGTACTGCTGCCTTAGCATTAGTCAGATTGCACTGATGAGGTTGGCCAGCACGCGACACTTTAAAATGTATGTTAGCTCCTAAGTTGGAGGACATTTCAGTTACAATATATGCTAGCTCTCTAAAGTATATTGTAATAAATGGACCATGCTTCCATTATACCAGGCCCCACCCACTTTTTTAGACTTAAAGGACAACTCCGGGCAGGGCGATTTTTTGTAAAGGTGCCAGGGAGAGGGAGGCTGAGAGAAATAATGTGTTTTTCCCTCTCCAGCTCCAGCACGGATAGCGTGTACCACCGTTTCGGTCCCCTGGTACCCCGCTTCCTAGTTAGAATGGGAACTCAGGTCATGAGATGTCAGGGCCACTCAATTTGGATGACATTTTTCTCCCAGCTTTGGGAGAAATGGCATCTGCCTCATGAGGATTTTTGCCTTCCTCTGGATCAACACAGTAGGGTTATAGGTTAAATTTTATGGACTCTTTTTTTTTTACTTTATTAACTATGTAACTATATATTAATTAGAGACAATGTTATTTAGGCAATTGCCTGTCAGTGTTATTAGAGCACCTATGGGCTACTTTTACTGGGCATTGTATGGCTATATACTATATGTAATAAGAAGTGTGGGCGACATCCAACCTAAGACTGCCCTGATCTGGGAATATTCATGCTTTATAAACTGCTCCAACTCATTACCCGTAATGGGTTCTTTGATGTTTTTTTTCCCCTTTTCATTCCTATTTATTTCCTATCACAACTTTTAAAGATGTTTTGTAAATGCTTAACTGTAAATCAGCTCCTCTTAATGGTCTCGTCTGGTGCGTTTCTATAGAACACATTATGCAAGGATTGTGTGAATGTCAAGTCTTTTATGTTCTGTATTTTAAGATCAGTAAATGGAGAAATATTACACTCTTCGGTCTTTCGAGATTTCAAAAATAAATTTATTATTTCTCTTTTTTTTCTATATACTTTATGTTCAGATAAAAAAAAAAAAAATCTACAGTTGGTAAAACAATTCCCTCCGATTGATCACACTGAGTGTACATTTTACACAAGTGTCAATGATTTATAGATTCATTTATAGGAGCAGTGGGGAATGATTTAATTGGAGGAAGAACTGATAGTAAGATTGATGGATGTACACAAGTTATCCAAAGAAGAGGGGAAAAAAAGCAGACAAGATGAATGGAAGCAGGAATTTAAGAAGTGCTTCATGGGCAGTAAAATCTTACTTAAAGTCCCAATTAACACGGTACTTACGCCTAACATATACTTTTAAATAGAGGAAACCATCTGGAGTTTTTGGAGAGCCGGCAAGACGAAATCGACAAGAGATTGGCGCTTATTTTCACATTCTAATAAAAAGTTGGACATCAACCAAAGGCTGTTCTCGTTTTATTAGCTATGGAGGTCCACCACATATAACGTTTGCATGGTTATTTTTCAATCTTTTTTTATCTATTCCGCCTTCTTTACGCCTACCTGCTTTTCTACCAAAGGCTCAAACATTATAAACCCCCACTGTGCACATTTAGATACCTAAGTTCTAATGATGATTTAATTGTTTAATTGTATGCAACTTAATGAGTAATTAAAATTAAAAAACACAACCATTTATGTAAAAATAACTCTAAATTAGATAGCATTTATATATTATATTGATATATTATTTTATTTTTCTGTTTTTATATGCTTTTTGATCATCTCTTATTTTAAAATCATCATCATCGGATGATATTACTCACCTTATCCATTTCTCATTAGGCAACTGCACTCCCTATTCCCCACTCCTATAGCAGACATTTGTTTCAGTTGAGTTCTTGCTAGATTCGGCTCATAGGAATCCTAGATAGTGCTGAGCGAACATGCCAAACTGTTCGCGTTCGGCAACAATCTCCTAACCCAAATGCTTTGCATTTGACTCCTAACGTCTGAAGAAGTTGGATGCCACCCTAGGGCTGCCAGAAAAACATGGATCAGCCTATGGCTGTTCATGTTTTTCAGGACTGCCTAGGGCAGAATCCAACTTCTCCAGCTGCCAGGAGTCAAGTACCGAGCGTTCAGCTTTGGAGAATGCTGCCGAACTCAAAAAGTTTGGTAAGTCTGCTCATCACTTCTAGATAATGCTGATTGTCTGTTAAAATGAGACTGGCTATTCATTTTATCTACATATGACTGCTTCATACTTTCAGTCCTGTGTTGATCCATGTTCTGCACTTAGCTGTGTTTGTAACCTTGCACCTGCCTTGCTCCTTGGATTGTCTGCCTAGTTTTACTGGCTATTTAACGTGGCTCCATTCCTTGGCCATACTTCCATCTTACCTTCTGGCTTTTGACTTCCTAATCATTCTCCTAGTGAAGATCCTTGGCTATGTTCCTGACAATACCAAAGCTTATCTAATTTAGGACTACTCTGAAAACCACAGTGTCAGGAATCTTCTCACAGAAAAGTCTGTCACTTAGACTTCGAGAATATACATGACTGTAACATGTAGCATACAGTATATGCAGGAGCCCTATAGAGAAGAAAATGTACTGATATTTATGAAGAAAAATAGTATTTCATCTTTAGGGCATTAAAATCAATAGGAGCTCCAGTGCATAACCAATAAGTAAGGTCTTTCAAGGTAACACCATGTGGTTTTTGACTGTAAAATTGGAATGGTTTCCGCATCAAAGACCACACATTTATAAGTCATGTGAGCATGCATTGCATTTAATGGATTGGGTATCAATTCTACAATCTACGCAGTTTTATGCAGTTTTATTGGTATAAGGTGAAGGGGATAACATGCTGACCCTTGTTATCCTACAGGGACAGCAGAGCTACGCTGCACAAAAATCATCTTCACTGGTTCCTGTCTACATTGATATAATCAACTGTAACTTTTTTTTATGGTGATGTTCATGTATTATATTAGTTTCATGATATATCACACTGTTATCAAGGGGGAGCTAATAATTTTTTTGCCTAAAGATCCTTTACCATTCACTTCAGCAGGAGCTGAGCTGCAGTAATTGATATTGACCACTATACAGGGGATGGAGCTGTCTGCTTTCAGCTCTTCCATTTGACCGCAACATGGCTCTTGCAAACAGCTGATTGGCCTGTGGTCCTGGGAGTTAGGGTCCTATTACATGGGCTGATCATTTTAGTAAACTGGACCTATTAGACGGCCCGATAATTGGGCAGTAAGGGCTGCATTGACGTAGTTAGCGATGTCCATGCAGCCATTGCCCAAACACCTGATACCTTCCCTCTCCCCGCTCACAGGCCAGGACTGCCGATGCCTTTGATTGGCTGTCAGCTGACAGGCCACTCAGACACTGCTGCTGCCAGGACTGGAAAGCTGGGGAGTACAGGAGAGAAGATCAGGAGCGGGGAGAGGTATGGTATCAGGGTTTGGGCAATCGTCAACAATCAGCCGTGCATCACTTTTACGTGTAGCGATGCGTGGTCGGAGCCTGACGATTTTAGGTCCACACCTAAACCAACCATCAGCCAATGATCGTTTCATCGGCTGATCATTGTCTCTCTCTACACAGAGCGATAATGGCCAAATCTGCCCGATTCAGTTGATTGTTGCTTCATGTACTAGGGCTCTTAGACTCTAATAGATCTAATATTGGTTACCTTTTTTGTGGCTAAGTCAACAATAAATTTTGTCTGGAAAACCTCTTTAAGTGTAACCCTGTTCCCTTAGGAGGCATCCAGGGCTTTCACAGTTGTCAGGGCTTAGATTCTGTGATAGAATGCATAGAGTCCAATAAATAAGCATCTAATTGAGTTCATGCTCCATGATGAATGTACCTGCTTGACGTATTGGCTTTACTGCATTGGCACACTCAGCACTGCTACATTTTCTTACAAGCTTATAAAAGAGCGACAATGTATTAGCCACATAGACTTATTTTTGTTCTTGGGTCGAATAGATTTTACATGTGCATTTAGTAGCAGAATATCACGTTGCTCCTGTTACCTCTCGCTTAGATTTGGATGCGGGAGACAAGGTAAAGCCGTGTGGTCATATTCCTATCGGCTCTGAATTGTGCAAAACTTTTTATGCAAATGATGAAACACATTAGCAACATTGAGCCATTACTTTTATGAGACAAGGACCAGACAGCCGGCTAGAAATGGGACACAGCATCTTAATGAATTACCCAGCGCAAGGAGAGGAAAAAGTTATGAAGGAAGTATTGTTCAAGATTATTTGTCAATTTGTTGTGATAAATTGCCCACCAAGGGCTAGGATTACTAAAGAGAAGAGGAGCGTCTGCATGAATACTCACGTCACATTACCGGCCAGAGACTCTCCTAGTTGTCAAGGTTTATAAAGCAGAAAATAAGCAGCAAACACACAACTCAATGCACAGTGCAAGGACATGGCTGGGCATTATGTCAGGTTATGTCTACAGCTGTCTGTAAATGTCAACCAAAAAGTCATACGAAATATCTAGATAGATGAGTGGAACTTTCTATTGATAAAGATGGCTGAGTTAGGGGGATGGCAGTGGATTTAAAATTGATAGATTGAAGATAGATAGATAGATAGATAGATAGATAGATAGATAGGAGATAGATAGATAGATAGATAGATAGATAGATAGATAGATAGATAGAAGATAGATAGATAGATAGGAGATAGATAGATAGATAGATAGATAGATAGATAGATAGATAGATAGATAGATAGATAGATAGATTGATTTAAAGATATATACCATGTTTCCCTGAAAATAAGATCATTTTTGCTCCCATAAATGAGCCAGATCAGGGGATGTTTTATTTTTCCATGAAGAAGAGTTCACATTCACAGCAGGGACATAGCATATGGTATAGAGGCTTCTGGCCACCAGGGGGAGCTCACCACAGCACAATCGTACAGCATAACAGGGACAGAGAACATTATGGCGGCAGGCGATGGGATAACGTCAGACTGTGTGCGGCTCTACACCTGGCGGTAGGGGACAAAGGGGATAGCGGCAGGCAACGAGTCTCTTGATGCCCTGCCTGCACATTTACAAGTGACGCCCACAGAAGGGAACATCAAGGTTTAACAGCAGGTGACTGTCTTCATCTCCTGCATGCAGATGCTCTGCAATAGATGGTGAAGGGAGGGGACATTGGTGTCGGGCTGCAAAGAATCCCAGCTGCATGCCCTGGTGTTCTGTTTGGCGGGCATGCTTCCAAACAAAAACTTTGCTTGGTCTTACTTTCGGGGGAGGCCTTATATTTAGCAATTCACCAAAACCTCACCTAGGTCTTATTTTCAGGGGATGTTCTATTTTCTGGGGGAAACAAGGTAGATAGATTAATAGATAGATATGAGATAAAAAAAAAAGAAAAACAAGTAAAATTTGATATATAATATAAGAAATAAACAATATTATTTTAAAAAAGAATAATCTTTTAAATAAATTAATAATAATACATAATACTTATAATATTTAAAAAAATAAAATAAATAATAATATTGAAAATAAATATTATTAATTTAACCTATGTAACTACTTTAAAAATCATACGTGTAAGCCTCTCCTATCAAAGGGTTAACGCTGGGGAGTTGTATAAGCACCGTGGATGGTGTTATAGATCACCAGACAATTTTACAGGTGAGAATGGATTTCACTCCATCAGGCCACTTGCAACATGAGATCATTAACACAAAAATTGCTTTGTGTCATCTGTGAGTCTTGGTCTGTGTAATGTATCAACAACATTTAGGTTGTATCTTCACACTAGGTAAAGGTCACTCGTGTTTGGAGGACACAGTGTACTAAGTATCTAAAGACAATAAAAATGGTTTATTAGTCCGACACCTTTAACATTTCTGAGCAGCGGGGAAGAGCTCGGACAGTGGACATAGATTCATTTTTTGTTATTTTTTTAAGTAAATGTAGTTCTGAAAACTTTTCTGCTGTAGACGTTAAGTTATATTGAAATGAATTTGGTAGCTGTATTTGTTCTATACATGAGATTGATACAATTGTTTTATAGCTTCTTACTTATTCAGTTAATCTGTAAGCAGTTTTATCTCCAAAGTACTTGCTGCAGTAAAATCAGTATATTACTACTACTACTACTACTACTACTACTACTACTACTACTACTACTACTAACACCACTACTACTTCTACTACTACTACTACTACTACTACTACTAACACCACTACTACTTCTACTACTACTACTACTACTACTACTACTACTACTACTACTACTACTAACACCACTACTACTTCTACTACTGCTGCTACTACTACTACTGCTGCTACTACTACTACTACTACTACTACTACTACTACACCTACTACTGCTGCTACTACTACTACTGCTACTACTACTATTACTACTGCTACTACTACTACTACTAATACTACTACAACTACTACTACTACTGCTACCCTACTACTACTACTACTACTACTACTACTACTACTACTACTACTACTACTACTACTACTACTACTACTACTACTACTCCTTCAGAAATTCCCAGACCAGCACTGAGCAGAGTGACCTGTGATTTCAGATTTCTTTGGCCAGAAACCCTGCATCCTCTCTGTCTGCTTCTCATCACTTCCTGCTTACCCATTCCCCTTGCCTCCCCTCCCCCCTTCGGCCCCCCCCCCCCCCCCAAACACACACACCATATATTGTTAGCACAAATCTGGCTTAAAAAGTAGCGAATGAAAAATCACACATAAAAAGCACACACTTTTTTTTTGAGGCCAAAATAATGTGGTAAAGCAAATCATGCATACCCTTCCTAGAGTGTTGTGTACCACCATGCAGTGAGGATGCCTCCTTGTAGTAATAATGCCCCTTTAGTTCCCTGCTCACAATATTATTACTTCTTTAGTGCCCCTACATAGTAGTGAGGCCCTCTTATTGTTCCCAATACAGTTATGATGCCCCTTTAGTTTCCCTGATATAGTTATAAAGCTCTTTTAGTGCCCCTAAACATAGTAATCATGCCTCTCGGGTTCCCTAGTTATGATGTCCCTTTAGTTCCCTGCTCACAGAAATAATGCCCCTTTAGTCCCCTCCATAATAATAATGCCATTTTAGTGTCCCCAACACAGTTATGATGCCCCTTCCTCCGATACAGCTTGGATGATCTCTTAGTGTCCCTCAACATAGTAATCATGCCCCCTTAGTACCCTATTAAAAGTAATAATGCCCCTTTAGTTCCCTACTCACAGTAATGCTGCCTTCTTAGTGACCCTTTACAGTAATAATGCCCCAGTTTTGCTCTTGTCCTGACTTGTTTAGTGTCCTCCTTGGATCTGTCACACACAAATTAAGTGCCCCTCTACCCAGTAACAATGCTTCCTTAGTATTTCCTTCAGTGTAAAGATGGTCCTTTAATTTCCCGTACATAGCAGTAATGACCCCCAAGTGCAGTGTTTTTAAATTCCACTATTTTAGTATGGAGAAGCACTAGGGCAATGTTTCTCAACTCCAGTCCTTAAGACCCACCAACAGGTCATGTTTTGAGGATCTCCTTAGTTTTTCACAGGTGATATAACTATAGTCAATGTTCTTTGTAAGGGATATCCTCAAAACATGACCAGTTGGTGGGTCTTGAGGACTGGAGTTAATAAACACTGCCCTAGTGCTTCTCCATACTAAAATAGTGCCTCTAAAATAATAAAATTATTCTTTGAAACAACCATGTATGTGCATTATGTTTTATTCTCAGTAACCAGAAGTCATTTCTACGTCCAATCCCTAAAAAAAGTATGACTTCACTAGAGTTTACCTGCGTATATCTCCACCATACCCATTTTAAACATGGCAGGACCGGCCAATGCTGAAATGATGTTATTTGTTGATCAAAATGCACAATGAGACCTCAGTTCAGAAAATGTTGCCTCATCCGTTACGTAGAAACCCAAAGAAAATAAACCTGCTGTAATAAACACTTCCCTGAAACACATTATATTCAGTCTAGCATGATGCATTGAAAAAAAACACCTTTCCTCATTCTCCGTCACATGGAGGGACATCATGTGCAAATACGGTTACACAGAAAAATAAACACAACTCCCGGGATGATGTGTGTGCTGCTGGACGTCTCTTGAGAAGAAGTAGGAAAAAAAAACTTGTTATTTCAAGGATCTGTTGACATTTTCTCGCACATTGCTTTACACCATCGGGAAAGCTAATTAGGTCATTAGCAAAGTACGTGCAACCGCAACATTTGTGGTCAGGAGCCGAGGAGAAGTTCTGCAGGGAAGAAAAAGGAGTCCTTTGTGCTGGGGCATAGAGAGAGATGAGAGGGCCCCATAAACATTAAAAATTCACCCCAGTTTGGTGTTGGTTTACAGTATCACACCCTAGACAGGAGGACATGTACCCATCTCCTTCTAATGACTCTTAAAGGGGAATTCCAGCCGTTAAAACGTCTGTCTATGAATAGTGTCTGAACCAACACTCCCTGCAGCTCTGGAGCTTAATGAATTGTGGACCCACTGGTCTAGGCAAAGTGGAAATTTGAGGCCCCGTTATGGAGTTGGATCCCATAATTTCAGACATTTATTCTCTTTCCTGAGCATAGGCGACATGTTTTAGTTTCTGGGATATCCCTTTAAGATCCCTATACACTATCCAATTTTTTTACATTCTAAGTTTTTTATACTCTTTATGCTATATGTTGCCAATAATTGGTTATGGAATGAATTACAGTCTGCACAAGGTTTTGCAAGCATCATTAGATGTAAAATATGCCAAATTTGGGGATTAGCTTGCAGAAGTAGGACTTTATTAGAGGAGGAGTATTTTTTTTTTTTTTTTTTATACATTTGGGAAATTGGAAGTATCGACACTGGTAGACTATGCTTAGTCCATTAAATTTAACGGATGATTGTGGGTATGTCGGTTTGGCTTTTTGGCAAATTTCCAATGTATGCTGGGCAAAATAATGCTTGTATGGACCCTTAGCTAGAATAACCAATATTGCAAAGAGACCAGCACTCCGAGAAGTAGTTGGCGGTGGAATGACGATCAACTGTATTCGAAGAAAATCACGGCACACCAACTATACAATGCTTAATCAAACATAAAGTACAAAGCATGTAACGTTATATTGTTACTTTATATTTCATTAAAACTACTAGCATCATAGAGTGTGTGTTGGGATTTTCTCCAGATACAGATCTGCCCCAATGTATAAAATTTGTATCTGAAAAATGAGTTTTTTTTTTTTATTTAATTGTAGACAGATGCTCTACTGAGTACCTTGTCGTGCTCAGGTAAAGGTGACCATACACCTTCAATAACTTTTTGGCCATCAAATATATATCCTGTCTGCTCCAATAACCCATTTACATAGCATTTTTTTTGTTCTAATGTTTGTATATGTTGTCCCTTGAAGGGGTATGTAAAAAAAATATATACAAATTATACATATTCCTGTGTAGCAGAAACCTATTGCTTTAAAAAAAATATATATATATATATGTATATTTTATTTACATATCCCTTTAAGGGACAAAATATACAAACATCAGAACAAATGGGCACCTAGTTAGCAAGGGGCACCTTATTAAATGCTCGAGTCTCCCACTGATTTCAATGGAGTTTGTTACTCCAGATGGGCACATGAGCATCAAAAAATACTCAACTTGAATAATGAGCACTCAAGCATTTTAGTGCTCGCTCAACACTAATAAGGATGGATACATCTGTATGGAAGCATAGTGTGTGCATAGGGGGCATGTATGTGGTGTCAGGAATGTGCAGTAGCCTGGTGTGAACTGGGCCTGGTTTTTGCTTTTGTGTGACACACCCAATTGCATCTCAGCATCTGGCAATGCAGGAGTTAGGGTGCGTTTACACAGACAGATTTATCTGACAGATTTTGGAAGCCAAAGCCAGGAATGGATTTGAGAGGAGGATAAATCTCAGTCTTTCCTTTATGACCTGTTCTCTGTTTGTAGTCTATTCCTGGTTTTGGCTTCAAAGATCTGTCAGATAAATCTGTCTATGTAAACGCACCATAACTCAGACCTCTGTAAGACTTGATTACTGCAGGTGAGAAAGTCTTTTGACTGACTTGTTCCTCTGCCTGTCCGGAACCTGGAGGATTAGATCGCCGGTCCAATGGGGATCTGGACCGGGCTCTTGATCCTCATAAAAGAAAGCTGAGCCAGTCTCTCAGTGCTGGCTACTAGGCTATGTTCACACTACGTATGAGACCGGCCATTCCGTGACTCCGTGTCTCAGCACGGATCATCACATACTTAAGTACCGGCCGGATGATCTTTCCTCCGTGGAGCCCTGATGCGGGCGCATCAGCCCGCGCCCGCATCAGAGCTTCCCATAGCAAAGAGTGAAGCAAGCGGCCGGAGCCGCTCGCTTCACTGTGTGAACTGACAGGTCCTTCTGCGGGCGGAATTCACTGAATTCCATCCGCAAATAATGGACCTGTCAGTTGTTTGCGGCGCCGTATGGGAACCGGCCGTAGTGTATACAATGTGTGTACACTCCGGCCGGGATTCCATAGCAAATAATGCTATGTTCCACCCCGCAAATCTGTGGCTGTAGTTCTGCGGCGAGAACTATGGTCGTAGATTTACATAGTGTGAACATAGCCTTAAGGTTCACAACCTGATCCCAGCTAACCCTGTCTATTCCTGTCCCTTATCCCTCTGCTTGCTTGATCTGTTATCTGAACTCCCGCCTGACCTCTGACTATCCCATTGTTTGCGGATTGTGTACTGCGTTGCCCGTTTGGATTTGGACTTTGGCTTGTCGACTTTCCTTTGTGTTTGTTCGTCTGTCTTGTTCTGTGTAACACCTATTCTAGAGCAGGTACTGCCTTCTTGGTTGTCCGCAGCTACCTAGGGCCGTTTGAGGCAAGTAGGTAGGGACAGTGGGTGGGCTCGGCATTAGGGCTCACTGTCGTGTCTTTTCCCTACCTCCCCTGTCCTGACATGTGGTATAATATATCTGGAACACAGTAAGTATTCTGATGATTACACCGTGATAGATTTTTTTCCCCCAAAAAAATTGATGGACATATGTGCCCTCACCATAACTTCAAAATTTTTCCTAGTACTCATTCTCTCAATGGACCACATAGCAGCCATATGATCCGTATCTGTTTTACTCATGAATTCTTCTTTGTACTTGTGTCTATGATTTGAAAAAAATGAAGCTTCAGTGGCTAAACGTGACTAGTATCCCTGTCGTTATTGTGTGGCATCTGCTCGCATTGCAAGCCTTATGCTTTAGCAGCTGGTCATCACGCCACATACAAAAAATGGATCAAAATTGATTAATCTGGTACAAGCTTTTGAACAGCGTACCTATCATCTGTGCTCGAGAGCTGCAGTCATATATTTCTGCCTACCTGGGAATACAACGCGAACATCTCCGAGACACAGCATCCAGTGTAAAATATCTCATTTCCTAATGGTGTCCGTAAAAATTCTAGTTTGCATTCTCATAAATATCTTTTTAGCTGCTGTGGGGAGGGATTCACCTTAAGTCTCCTATACCTATTGTATCTGTGGAAATTATTGCTTTGCAGATGTTTTTTCTCTGTGAATATGGTCTAATGCGACCGACTGCTTTCTGCAAGATCTCAGACTGGATGAGCTCCTCTGGCGCATTATAAAATGAACTGTCTTATGCTGTAACACTTAGCAGCAATAAAAAAAAAGCATTTAAATGCAATGAAGGGATGTATAAGCTTCTTAAAGGGAATGCACCAATTCAAGTAGTGAAAACTTTTTTTCTACCTGGTTAGCGCCAACACGGGGATCCCGATGGCATTGTTCATTTTGCAAAACGCCGCCCAGTTCTCGTGATTGGCACAAGTTTATTAATATACACCTGCCCGCTCTATGCAGTGGAGGCAAGCCAGCAACCCCCAAAGTGATTGTAACCCCTCGCCACGGTGACACGGACAGATATGATTCTGCTGGAGGCGTCCCGCCAAGGGAAGGGGATGTCATTTTGAAAGGTGCCAATATAAAAATTGAGGGCACTCACCAAAGATCTGAAAAATTCTTCTTTATTCTTAGTATAGTTTAAAAACAGCAGGACATCTCATCTCAGGCAGGGAGGCCAAACACTGTTCAGTAAAGACAAGACAGTCATTTATCATGCATGCACGCTTCATCTGATGAAGCGTGCATGTGCATGAAACGGCTGTCACATCTGTACTGAATAACTAACATTCCTGTTCATACTAGGATCCTGCTATTCACGTCAGCTTTGCCAATTAGTATTTCCAGTGTCTTGTCTACAGACTCTGTGTTTTGAAAGATGCACCGCACCACCGGGAACCATGTGCCGGGGTCAAACAGGTAGTGAAAAAAAAAATCACTACTTGAACTCATACAGGATTTGTCTTTATGTCCTTTAGAAACAGTGCTACTTTTGTTCCGAGCTAAATCTGGTACTGAACAAGAAGTGCAAACTTACCTTTTGTGCTGCCGTGTGGTCTGGCATCTTCATGTTCTCTCTCGTTCTCCCCTGCTGTATCTACAGGTCAACACCTGCAGAAGCCGCTACCTCCTCCAGAATGATTGACAGCCAGAGACGGGTGGCAATCTGTAGATACAATGATGGCCGGTGAGCAAGACGGAATATGAAGGTGCCGGATGATTAGCTAATAATTTTTTATCCTAAGGGATAACTTTGTCCCATGGGAACTTTAGCCAGTTTAACTAGTTCCTGAATTAGATATGAAAATGTTTTGCTTGCTTATAGAACATGAAGATTGAAAAAAATCGTTTTAAACATTTTAGATTCAACCAAGGCAGTATCTAGTATTTTACAGCGGCTGCCATTCCGGTTGCAGGGTAGCCTATTTATGGACAAACTCACCGCAGACTATATGTACAATTAAAGTTATGACAATAGCGGGGACGGATACTTTTCATTTTTAAATCCTGGCACCAAGCTAATACCCAAACTGCAAAGTGTGTAAATGTCAGCGATAAAATGACTCTCCTGAGATTTCCGAAGTCAGTGTAACCTTTCCTGGCATTCTGCCTCTGCTGTGCTTCCCAGATAAGTTATGGAAAGCAACAACTTATATATTCTTTGACTTTTTTTGTAATGGGGGAAAATGAATATTTCGTGAAAGAAAAAATAGTTTTTGCTAAATATTATCCTAAACTTGATCATATTTAAAAATATATATTTGAATTTGTACTTGTCGTATAGTGTGTGCATAACTTTGTTCTTTAGTATAACCTGAATAGCGTAAGTACTGTATGGGCAGTGTTAGTCAGTGTAACTCTCTTAGGAGACTGCAAAAATTATTATAATTAAAAAAAAAAAAAAAAAAAAACATTTTTAGCATTTTGCTTTATTAGTTTTATACATTGTGTTTACAAATACTTTTTTCTAACTTTTTTTTCCCCCCAACTTGTGTTCATAACTATAACTGTACAGATTTTCTCCAATGGTTCCCATAACATTATATTGTTTTATTAAGCTTAGTAACAAACTCGACAAATCTCCCTGGAGCTTACATGAAGTTTGACATCCGTTCTTATTCCCTCAGCTACTTGTCATTGCATGTTCCACCATATGTTTCATTTACAACCCATGTGGGTATCCCTCATAAACTCTTTAATAAAATGTCACATCTACTGTAATCTAACTCCAATCTCCGATGGTATCTTATTACTATGTAAAGCTGAATTGATTGCTAGAGAGGAGTAAATCGATGCACCCAATTGAGACTCACCAATCTGACTCTATTAGCATATAGGGTATGGATCAATTTTCTGACACTTGTGATAAGCTTTTAGCGAATGAAAGTGAAAACTTGCAGATTAATGTTTCTATTGTATAATATCATCTACTAGATTAAACAGATGAGACCAATCTTAATGGCACCCTGTAAAAAAATAATAATAATATATATATATATATATATATATATATATATGTTAAAAGTTTTGATCTGTTAGGCTCTTAGTGCCCAAAACCTCACTGATCACGAGAGTCAGACAGAAGAAGGGCACAGCTTAGCTCTTCTGTCTTTGTTGTGCTCCCCATCTTACCGCAGAGGACAGATTAAAGAGTACAGTTTCATTTACACATTCCTTTTTTTGCTAACCGTGCTTCCGTATTGGTCCATATTTTTTTGCAGATCCATAAAAGTGGAAAGGTGGAAAGAGGATTGGTGAAAATGATAACACTAGCTAGAATTACGGATACATATTCTTTGCGGACGTTATGGATGTTACCACCGCAATATCCGCAAATTATGGACAATCTAATCTAATAGACTTATATCGTTGTGTCAGTGCCACAATTATAGTCAGCACTAGGGATTGTCAGTATTTTTTGTTGTGCAGATCATGGCCAGATTAAAATCTGTAAAATTACAAATGTGAATTGGGACTGTAGGACTGTACACATCAACATTTACACACAAAAAATATGGACGTGTGGATGAGGTTGTGGTGCCATCTCATGCAGTGAGCTAGGGAGAGAAGTTCTCGGTTGTGACCTTCTTCTGGCTTTTTTAACAATCAGTCGGGGTCTGAACTCCAAAACCCAGTCTTATCTGGAAGAGAATGCCACAGGATGCTTTTTGACCTCAGGGAGATCAACCAAAACACCGCAGGGACACCACCACCACGTGTCTCAAAGTCATTGTGTTCTAGGACATTATCCCCTGATGAGGGGCAAACTCCCCGAAATAGCTGTCTGTGGATGGATACCTTGCTTTGGTGGTTTCCTTAACTGGAGATATTCCTTGGCTTGGTTGTTCCTTCCTAGCTCACTGACGTCTGGCTTGCTCAGTGATGTCGAGACACGTGATGGTGTCTCTGCAGTGTTTTTTGCATTTTTGATCTGGAAGAGATGCAGGTGGCCGGCAGCTGTCAACGGTACCCATGAGTGGTGCTACGGAGCATGGTTATAGTTAAGAATACTTTGTTTATTATTTTCCCTCACACCCCTGCCTTCCAAAGCAGAATCCTGCCTCGGCTGATGACTGGCTAAGTGGGCCTAACACGTCACGTCCCAGGTCCCCAATCAGACAGAGAAGTGGCCGACAGGGGGACCAGAGCCACAGGATACCTGCATCAGCACTGGAGCAGGGGAGGTGAGAGCAGGTTACTTCTTTCATACTTCCCGCACTTTGCCAAAAATCACCCCAGTCCAGAGTTCTCCTTTAATCCCTAGACGACCTAGGGCACACAGGTATGCCCTGGAAGTTTGGGCCCAGACGACCGTGGGCGTACCTGTACGTCCTGACCTATGCCTCATAGGAGGTGGGGGCAGCTGGCACCTCACCATTAATGACAGGCTGCAGCGATCGTGCTTCAGCGTGTCATTAACCCCTTAAACAGCGTGACCATGGCGTTTAAGTGTAAGTGACAGGGGGAGTCCCCTGTCCCTTAATGATCGGGACCCCCGCAGTGTGACTGCGGGGGTCCGATCGTTTTAACGGACCACCGGAGGTCTCTCACCTGTCTCCGCGTGGTCTGATCGGTGATCTGCTCACTGAGCCTACACAGGCAGGCTGAATGAGCAGATCGCCTATCATACTGATCAATGCTATGCCTAAGTCACACAAATATATGTAAAAGTCCCCAAAAGGGACTTAAAATGTTTAAAAAAAAAGTAAAAAACATTACACTACCCCAAAGCCCCTCCCCCAATAAAAGTTTGAATCCCCTCCCCTTTCCCATTATATAAAAAAACATATAAAAATAAATAAATAAACATATAATATACTGTAGCTTGCGTAATTGTCCGATCTATTAAAATATAACAAGCGTCATTGCGAACAGCGTAAACGAAAAGAGCGAAAAAAGTGCGCGGATTACAGATTTTTTGTTACATTATATATATATATATATATATAAGTTAATTAAAAGTGAGATCATGGCAGAAAAAAATGACACCCCATACAGCCCCGTAGGTGAAAAAATGAAACAGTTAAAAGCGTCACAATAGGCCCATTTTATTATTAATTAATTGGGGGGGAAAAAGGATTTTATAAAAAAAATATATAACAATAAAAAATATGTGTAAACCTGCATATGGTTGTGTTCGGACTGACCTATAGAATAATGTTGCTATGTCGTATAGTGCATTACGCAGACACAGGAACCCCCCAAACGTTACCATATTGCATTCTTTTTTACGATTTCACCAATTTATATCTTCATAAATAATATTTTTGGGGTTCCATCATACATGTTATGGTAAAATGAAAGAAGTCCTTACAAAATACAACTACTCCTTTAAAAAACAAGCCCTAACATGGCCCTGTAAATAGAAAACTGAAAGTGCTAGAGCTCTTAGAAGGGGAGGAGGAAAAAATGAAAACGCAAATGGGTCATTTTGGGCCTGGTCCTCAAAGGGTTAAAGCGACTCTGTACCCATAATCTGCCCCCCCCCCCCCCCCCAAACCACTTGTATTTTCGGATATCTGTTTTTAATCCAAGTTCTGTCCTGATGGACAGTCCAAATGGACTGCAGGACAGATCTAGGATTAAAAGCAGCTATTTGATGGTACAAGCGGTTATGGGGGGGGCAGATTGTGGGTACAGAGTCTCTTTAAAGAGTACCTGTCATTAAAAATTACTTTTGACATGTCAAAAGTTATTGATTGCAATGGGTCTCAATACTGAGACCTGCTATGATCAGGAAATATAGCTTGGGAGAGAGCATGGCAGCAGTGCCATCCAATCTCTGACTGTATCTCCTGATCAGCTAATTCCTTCAATGTAAGTCTATGAGGCTACATTGGAAGAATTAGCAAGTGGCCAGGGAGTTGATCACATAGGCACCGCACATTCCCCTCAGCTATATGTCCTGATCACAGAGGGTCAATAACGTTGACAGGCTGGATAACATGTCAGAAGTTATTTTCAATGGTGCAAAAATGGCCCTACACGCAGGACTTTAAAAGTATAATCTCTAAAAAAAAAACTTGCACAGAATTATAAAAACATAGTGCCACCCGTTTCCAAAGGTAAATAAAGCATACCTGCACCATCACACACAACTTTAAGACAGGAAGCAGCCGTGTCTTACTAATCCAAAACAACCACTTTAACTTTATATTAATGTAGAGAATAGTGATGAGCGAATAGTGAGATATTCGAATATTCGATATTCGTACGAATATCCCGCAAATATTTGAATATTCGATCGAATATTCGATCCCATTAAAATCTATGGGAACAAGTATTCGATTAGTGAAAAACATCTATTTGACCATTTGGAGGGTGAAACCGGAAACTGGGGGATTTGAACGCTTATCGAATTTTTATCGAATATTCGCGAGATATGCGTACGAATATCGAATATTCGAATATCTCACTATTCGATCGAATATCTATTTGATCGAACAGTATTCGCTCATCACTAGTAGAGAATATGGAGTTCTCTAACTAAAAGATACTCTAAGAAATTATTCAGAATAAAATACTGGACCTGAAAATGATAAAAGTCGTAAAAGGTGAATAAATGGGGTCCTGACTCAATGATAAATGCAGCCTTACAATTTCGCTCTTTAACTTTTTCCACCTTTTATTTTCCGTCAGTTTATGGAAACGGCAATGTAAGCAGACAGACATTAATGGGAGGCCATGCGGAGACCCGTCTTTGTGTAATATTATTATTCCTTTTAGGCAGCGCCGTTCTCATGTCAGAATGTTAAAGTCTCTGATTGTGCATTTTAACAGAGAGGCTTTTGTGATTTCCTATGGCTCCATTATACATATAATCAAATAGTTATCTGACACATTTTACTGTATTCGAGGCCGCGATCAGGTGAGTGTTTTGATGTAGTCAGTTCTGGCAGACCAGTCAGTAAAGTCAGGGTGTGAATAATAACTGTGCCATAAAATGCTGTGCGATCCTGCTTCGTATTTTATTCAGCTGCCGCTTTATAGATCGTATATTAGAATAGCTTATAAAGACATTTCCTATTATAATGATATCGACAGAATTGCCCCCTTGATGGGAGGAAATGATCTGGTGATAACTTAAAAAATACCTAAATGTGCAGAAAATTAAAGTATTAATATAATGTTTTTTCATGTTATAATTTCAATGGATCCTGTGGATCAGTCATTGACCCCAAACACAGTTTTGGAACATGACCATAGCTATAGTTTATTTACTAAATTACTATTAATTTTACTCTTTTTTTGTGAATTGTGAACCAAGTTGATTTGCTCATCTCTAGTGAACTTTTAAAAAATAAAGAAAGTAGTACTCACCTAACTGGTAGCCATAAGCAACTCCCGGTTGATGAAAAAGTTGAATGCAGCTCTGGGGAGTCCTGGAAAACATGTATACAGCTTATGGTCTATGGCTGTATCCATGTTTTCCAGGACTCTCCAGAGCTACATCCAACTTTTCCAGCCATCAGGGGTCAAATGCAGAGCGTTTGGATTTGGGAAGTTCACTTATCACTGCTCACTGGTCCTCTGCTGCCGCCATTACTATTGTCACCAAGTTATTGTAGATTCCCACTACTTTCCCACTCCATCCTGACACACAGAAACTGTCCACATTGACAATCACTGGTAGAGGTGGATCTCTGGTGCCAGTAATTATTTAAGTAGACTTTTCACTTCCTGTGTATTGAGACAGGAACAGGAAATGGAAATTAACAGAACACGGCAGTGGCGGTACCAGTGATTTTTTTTTTTTTTTTATGTAGTGAGGTGAGTATATTTGTTTTAATTTTATAGACTACCTTTAATTAAAAAAAAAAGTATATCCCTGAACAACCCCTTCAAAGCACATATTTGGCTGACTGTATTCTTTTATTTTTTTATGTCAAATTGTGCACCTTCCAGTTCAGAGCTCAGTGGATGTTAAGCACTTTCCTTTCTTGGTGTCCTAGCCCATTGGTTTTTACCATCCCGCCACTTTTACACTGACAAATTTGTACAAGCTGTGATTAGTGTAAAAACATGGAGCTCCTATTTCTTCCTAAAGATCACACTATTTACTCATCACAAATCTGCCCTGCTTAGAATAACGTTCGGAAGCAGCATGGGAGTAAAACTGCAAAAAAAAGAAAAAAAAAAGGGATTGCATTTGGTTAGTAATCCTGAAGAAGTGACTGCATTATTCTGATGCATGGGTGCCGTCTACATAAAATAGTGATTTTTTTTTTTTAAACACCTCATCTACGAGTTTACCTTATACATAGTGTTTGTCCATGCTTATCCATAAATCTCTGTTCCCCTTGGGCTTTGAATTAACATATTGTCCACAGACAAGCGACCTTGATGAAACTTGAAGGATGTAAAATTGGTCAATTAGCAATGAGTTCAGCAAAGGTTTTTATTATACAGTTGCTTGAGTCTTCATAAGAAACATTTTTAGATGGAAAACCCAAGAAATTGAAATTAGTCAAGGTGAAATTTAACATGGTGACTAGTGCTAGGGGTGTCACAAAGCAGGCACTTGGCTGTGATTTATTGCTGATTTTTTCATGCAGTCTAATATAAAGGAAATTAATAGCTATTCAGCCTGGAAAGCTTCTAATGCATCTCTGGAAAGACAGTTGCATTTTAAATGTGGATAACTAAAATAAGTATATCATGGCTTAGAACTGTACTGTCTATCCACTGAACTTCACTTTAGAGAGATTCTGTCAGTAGGTTTATACTGTCCTATCTAAGGGTACCATAAACTAGTGGCAGAGAAGCTGAACAGAATGATGTGTCACTTATAATGTTCTGTGCAGCTGATCCAGAGATATCCTCCTTAATAACATGGACAATAAGAAGTTCTCTCCATTATGTGCATGAGCCCAATAGTCCTGGATATTCATGAGAAGCAGAAAATCCTGCCACCAACTGCTGCTTGGCAGTTATCTATCCATGCTGTGTATAGGCAGTCACCTGTCAATAGGCAGCTGGATGGTGGGTGAAGTGCTCCAGCATGACGCCCATTCTCCTGTCTATTAGTACGGCTGAACAGAATGGGGATAAAGTACAGGACCCATCTGAAAAAGAAAGGTAACACACCGCACTAGGAGAAACACACCTTCATCACACTGTCAGCACCTCAGAACCAGAATAGGCACAGACAGATTCCCTTTAATTCAATGGATATATGTGAACCCATCTTTAAAAGGGTAATACAGGCTAAGAATAAACACAGCTACTGTCGTGTAAAAACAGCGCCACCCCTGAGGTTGTGTGCAGTATTACAATTCAGCTTCATTTACTCATTAATGAAAGTGAGCTGCAAAACCCACAGCCAAACTGAGGACAAGAGTGGTGATTAGAGATAAGTGAACCTCAAGAGCCATCGGGTTAGTCCAAACCCAGGGGTGTGACATTTGATTACCAGTGGCTGCAGAAGTCGGATATAGCCCTAGATAGTCCTGAAAATATGGATACATTCTATGGCCTATTGCTTTATCCTATTGCTAAAGATGTCTTCCAGGCAGCTTTAGGGCTGCATCCAACTTCTCCAGCCACCAGCATGCAAATGCTACGCACTTGGGTTTGGATGACCCAAGCATGATAGAGGTTCGCTCATCTTGACGGAATTAACTAGTTATAGACCATAAAGGGAATCTGCCACTAGCTTTATGCTGCCTTTAATGTGTGCAGCATAAACTAGCAATAATTGTTTAATAGATCTATGTATTACTTACATCATTCTGTGCTGTAACTGTCTTCACAACCGTCAAAGAGGGGGAGTGGTGATGCGTTCGTGCCGCACTTCGGCCCGCCTCACCACTACCCCCTCCCAGCTTCTCTTGAATATTCATGGTACCCATCATGCGCCATAGTGTGTCAGAGCCAAAGCCTATGCCCTCAATGGCTGCGCTCAGTGCCGCTCCAAAACACTACGGCGTATGCACGAATCAGGCCGCGGTAGCGCGCAATAACAGAACCGCGAAGCTAAAGAAGATGTCTCCAGGAGGCCGGGGGACGGGCGCCATGAATATTCAAGAGAAGCTTGGAGGAGGTAGTGGTGAGGCGGGCTGAGGTGCAGCACGAAGACATCACCACTCCCCCTCTTTGACAGTTGGGAAGACAGTTACGGCACAGATTGGGGACAAAGTACAGGACCCATCTGAAAAAAAAGATAACACACCGCACTAGGAGACACAGACCTTCATCACACTGTCAGCACCTCAGAACCAGAACAGGTGCTGACAGATTCCCTTTAAGTATTTTGAAATGACTAGTTGACAGGTATGGTGCTACAGATTGTTGGTCAATTTTGGCCTATGAAGCATTGGAGAGAGCATTGCCCTAATGGCCCTATTTTAGGCCCACACTTGGGTTAAAGCCAGCCAACCCATCAGTATGTTTTTGACATGTAGGACAAACTTGAGTTTTTGGAATTGCTCTCTTGTATGCTTTCTCCCTGCTCTATGTCTATGTAAATGAAATGACACCATAGACTGAAATTATGCAGCCATCTGGAGACAATGTGCTAAGTGTGGAATTCTCCCCGCTTGTTCTTTTAGTCAAAACCTTTGATGTTGCTCTGATTTTTTTTTTTAAACAAATGACAAGTACCTATTAAAAGGGGGTTTCCAGGCAGCTTAATGGCATACCCTCCACTGATCAACTGTGATCAGCGATGTTCATTGTGTAGTGGTGGCGGAGGGTTACTGCTGCTCAAGCTCCCATTCACTTCAAAGGAATTGGAGCTGCACTAACCCAGCACCACCACAACACATAGAGGGACATTTACTATCAAGCTTAAACTGTGCGACTTTTTTTTTTTACAAAGTATTTGTCTGCCCTTTACTTTATTTTGCTGAATAGAACTAATTTAACAAAATATTCAAAAATTTGTACTCAAAAATAGTCACTAAAAAGTTGCAAACAATTTCACCGGGTACTGAAAAAATGTAGGCCTGCACCAGTTTGTGCAACTTTAAAAAAAAAGTTTCAAATGATAAATTGGACACAAACCCAGATTTATGCAAATTTTAGGGTGAATACTCAAAACAGGCAGTTTAAAAATTGTATCTAGTAAATATTTACCCATTGAATGGTGGTTCATAAATAGAAAAATGGTTGAAAAATCCAAATATTGACCGAAAAAATAGATACAAAGCTCTTGAATTTCCCCCTTGAGTACTGTACGCAACACATGACCCTGTTCGCTGTGGCCGTCAATCATTTTAATCCCGGAAAACTTATTACATGACCACTGATAAAACCCTTTATTAATATCACATTGATGCCTTATAATGGATACACTTTATAGACACATTGTAGGTGCTGGTTCAGATACGTCTGAGGGAAATGTCTGCATGTAGCTTGTATATTCCACACATGCTTGCAGAAGTTACCTTTTGTTCCTTAGTTTTCTTCCACACTCCAAAAGTCAAATGGTTTACCGGCTTCTCGTGAAATTGGCTTTCGTGTGTGTAATAAAAAGAACGTAGTATGTAAACCCTACTGAAATATGCATGAGAGTGATTACATGGTTAGTGCAGAGCTGTGCACTGGGCCAAATCCAGGTTTACGAGTCAATATGGTCACAGTGACTCAGTGGTTTGCAATGTGTGTGACAAGCTTGGAACATTAACCCTAACTGATAAGGGCCCCTATGGCAAGTGATGTCAGAACCTGGCTGTGAACTATGTGGGTGCCCATAAACTATAAGAAACAAATGCTTGGTTTGTTGTTGTAGAAACCCATAAAAAACACTGTACTTGATAGCAGATCTGTAGGTTACATAGTTTCCTAGGTAACATATTTCTGAATATTTCACATAAAGCATACCTGACTTTTCAGAATACAATAGTTTGTGTATTCATAAGGAGTAGCACTATTTCTGGCCGTTAAAGAACTTGTAAAGACATTTTCTCTAGGCTTTGTCTCTTTATTCCAGTTGTCTAGTGGGTATAGACTAACTACTATGATGTCTCCCATACACTGCACATAGAGAAGAGGGGGTCCTGGTCTTCTCTGTCTCTATTGCAGTATTGTTGATAACTGTAAGTTGTGAATCAAGTTGTAAGTTGAGATACTTAGTATAATACTTTAAGCTGCTTGAGCCTCTCAAAGTCTGTCTCTATCTCTTTCCAGCCACACTGCCTCCTCCACTCTTACTTCTTCTTGCATTTTATTGGCAGTTTGATTCGAGAACTCCATTGAAATCAATTCAAACATTTAAAACATTTAAACAGATGCCCCCTGCTTAGCAGAGTGGAGGGTGCCTGGTTAACCTATTGCAGTTTTTTAGTTAATAATTTTTGTATATTTCAATGTGTAAATGAAACATACTTAAACAAAAAATGCAACACCTTCCTGCAGGACACATTACAATTCTGGCAGTGTGCTGTCAATGGACGACATACCACCTGAGTTCTAATGTGCCTTGCGGTAACCTGTTATTTTATATGAATAGACCGGCGCCAGCAAAGGGATGCTGGTGCCGCGGTCTTTTTCTCAAACCATGGCCCAGTTCCTGCGAATGGCACCAGACTGGCCTGAAACACTGGAGGTGGGCCTGCCCGCCCCCAGTGTGACGATTTGCCCTCCCCTCTGTGACGCGGCTCCATTAGAATCAATGGAGCCGCGTCACAGAGGGGAGGGGTTTAGTCACAATGGGTGCCAGCCTCCAGTGCTTCAGGCCGAGCCGGTACCAAGAAATAGACCGCATTTAAAAAAAAAATTGTCAAAATGTGGCTGACAAAGTTGGATACAGCCCTAGTGAGTCCTAGAAAACATGGCTACAGCTATAGGCCATAGGCTGTATCCATGTTTTTCAGGACTCCCTAGGCCTGTATCCAACTATGTAAGCCACAGGTATTCAAATGCCGAGCATGTGGACCTGAGCATGCTCGGGCCGTGCATAACTCTAGCAGTGACTATAGAAACTCACTCATTCTTTTAATTGTATTATTATGGTACTTCAGATTAAAAGGCAATCTATTTATTTTTGTCAATTTAAGTAGGTTGTTTTGCTGACTGCCAAATAAGTGACAAGTTTTCCCAAGTAACTAGAGCAAGAACATATCTATTACCTATAGTTCGGCACGGACAGATGGAGCAGACTTTGGTGCATATTGTGTGTACATTTGTTGCAGCTACATTAATTTGTTCCACTGGAAAGTCATCGGGATCTCACTAATTACTGAGCTAAAGCTTGCCGAAAAGCCAGCTCTATCTGTGCGCCTAGCAGGTGTTCTTCAGCAAACAAACAAGATTTTCCCAAATTAATAATATAAAAAAGTTCCAAGTGCATTGATTGATCAGATGAATCTTGGCTTGGTATTAGAAGAAATTCTCTCATTACTTTGGGTTTGGTTTAGTGAAAATGAGAAAAAAAAGACGTCCTTTGTAGTCGATAACTTTGGCTTTTGTCATTCCAGATGATGGCAATGAGCAAAGCGAGTGTTTCCAAATAAGTGTGGGTACACAGAGGTGTGAATCTATAAAAGGTGTGAATCTTAAAGGAACCTGTAAATTAGCAACACATTTGCTGTTAGCCATCTAAAGCCTGGAAGCTTCTGGCTGCATCTGTGCACTTACATTTACGATAGGAGAATAAACAGCTGAACCGAACGTTGGATTGAAACGCAGATGCTTAAGTATTAGCAAACGTACTGCTGTAATCTTCCTGGCACGATACTTACAGCTTATGTATCCTCTTGTTAGCAACATATAAAAGTACTAAAATCCAACTCGTAAAGGTGACAATTTGGTTGGATATAGTCAGGTAATACTAAAAGGCTGCATAATGGCTACTTTTTAAGGTGGACTGTCCATTGTCAAACTGCCAATAAAGTGGCGCCAATGTCCAGTCTCATATGGCCTATAGACTTATAATTGTGGCAGCCTTATACTAAGATTTGATTTGGTATTTTAAGGGGTATTCTGAATATATATTTTTTTATTTTGTTGTGCTCAGGGTCTATATAAAAATAGGGAAACAACTACATATAACCTCCTTTTCCCCCTCATATTTGTCTGTTCGGTTCCCCTGCCATGCTGCACTTCCTTGTGTCTGTGTTGCGCAAAAAAACTTCCTGCTTAGCCAATAAGGTGGGAATCGGGACAACACTGTGGTCACTGATTGGCTGAGAAATAAGGTCCTTGTGTGACTTAGAAACAAAGAAGTTCAGCTTAGTGGGTACCAACATGGACCTGGTAACGGCCTTAGACCGACACAGAGATAGCAGCGGTAGAAATTATGCCCTTCTTTTAAGAGGCAATGCTTAGTACTGCAACTCAGCTGGACCTGGCCAAGACAGAAGAACAGATCAGGTGAGTATTTTTACTCTATCTTGCAAATAGAGAAGCAGGGGCTCCTGTTGACAGGAAAAGGGTCCCTGCTTCTCTATAATAAGCAGCCATGTGCTATGCATCTTCGCTTATTGTTCCTACAAGGCGGCAAGTGTTCCTGCTATTCATTACTACTTAGCTTTTTACCTTCTATGCCTCCTTCTCAGTATGTTTAACTCCATGATTTCAGCGAAAACCATAGAAGCAAATCTTAAGAGATTCCCTAAGAGCCAAAATGTAAAACTACTTTATGAGAGCAGCTCTTTTTCTGGTGGACTTAAGTAGTTTTAGGCCATGTTCACTCAATGTATATTTTTTGTAAAAGTACGGCCGTTGTTGCAATCGGCAACAAAGGTTGTACTTTTATGAAAATATACGTTGCCTTGCCGTCTATGGAATCCTGGCCAGAGCATATACACATAGTATATGCTCCGGCCGGGATCTCTAGCGGCACTGTAGAAAACTGACATGTCAGTTTTCTGCAGCCACTATTCATTGAATAGTGGCCGCAGAAAACCCTGTCAGTGCACACTATGGAGTGAGTGGCTCCGGCTGCACGCTCCATAAAGTGCAGTCTGGAGTCCTGATGCGGCGGGCACGGGTGCGCCCCCATCAGAACTCTGCGCCGCTAAAGATCATCCGGCTGGTACTGTAGTACTGGCTGGGATGATGTTTTCTGAGGTCTCATACTAAGTGTGAACATAGCCTTATATTGCAAGGTGAGGGTTGTATACCTCAATGTTGCTCTCACAACTAAAAACAATACCACGTCTAAAAGGCTAAAACATGTTTTACTCAGCCCAACTGATTTTATTAGTTGTTTCCCATATATATATATATATATATATATATATATATATATATATATATATATATATTGGTTCCCATATATGTCACTCTGTTGAACACCAAATTACTAATTCAGTAGTCACAATAATCTTCAAAACTGTTACTGTTGATACATTATCCTTTAAGGGTTCTGAAGATAAAATGAGTTTTAGATTAGTTTTAAAAGTTTTGAAGCTTTACTTTATGTAGATTAAAGTTTAATAAACAAAAGTTCAAAAAAATAAATCCTAATTATAAAGGAACTAGAATTAACCTTAGTGACAGATTTTCACGTTTCGTTTGGTTAGCTCAGTGTCTTTTTTTTAATGATCATGTCCCATATGTTGGATTTGTCCAACGTGCAATTAAAAAAGCATAGGAACTATTTGCCTAATGAGTATGAATTACATTCTTATACTGAGCACAAATTTCCTGTCTATTTAAACTTATAAGAAGTGGTAATAGAGTTCTACACATATCATTGGTAGATTATTATTAGTTTGCTAGAAGATATATTTCCACATCTAGAGCTGTCTGATAGGTGTAGTCTTGGACCAATGGCACCCCTTGTCCAGTGTCAAGATCCGGACTATTAGCTATTTACTAGGACAGAGACCAGGTGTAATTTTAATTTTTGACTGAGCACTTATCAAATCTTACGGAAAGATTAAGATGGACACAATTGATATATGTGATATCCACAGGAAGTCACCAAAGCAGTCAATGAAGAGCTGGTTACACCTGCTTGATTTTGGCAGTTTTTGTCCGACCGCTATTCAATGAATGTCAATTCTTTGTATGGTCACATGGAATCTCGACCAGAGTGTATACACTCCAGCCGGTATTCCATAGCAATTACAGCAATCAGCAAATTCATTAAATAACTCCCGTGGTTGCAATTCTGAAACTACGGCCCTTGTTAAATGAATTTTTACGCTGTGTGAACTTAGCCTTAAAGTGTATGGACGTTATACAGTAGAAAGAATGCAATGCTATTTGCTCAGCTGTTTCTTACCAAAGAAGCTCCAAACATTTTTGTTTTACTTCAGTGCTCCACCAGTTGCCACCTGTTACCTAAGCTTTAAATCACAAAAAGTCGAAACCTTTTAATTTCTCTACATTCCCGACCTTTCAATGTCTCTATATTGAAGACTACTTTCATTCCATTAGAGTTTAAAAAAAAAAAAACAGATCCCAGGAAACAGGTTCATTTCTCGCCCAAATATTGGCAATAGAGAGAGTTCATAAGAGGTCTGGAGCGTCAGAAGTTAAGGCAGAACTTATCCTACTGAGAAACAAATTGGAAGACTTTGCAAATGTTCAATCTGCTCTGTTCAAGAGTTTTCTTGCCTGAAAACATTAAATGTATGTTCATGATGACAAGGCATACAATCTCATGTCTGCCATCAGTAGAATATCTTCTATCTCTTATTTGATTTTTTCTTTTATTTTTGTTTTCTTTTTCTCCTTCTTAGATTCATAACGCTTTTATTCTTCCGCCAACAGAGTCGTATGAGGGCTCACACATTAGTTCTGCTGTTCAGTTAAATTATATATATATATATATATATATATATATATATATATATATATATATATTAGGACTTTTTGGTCGTTTAGATTTATGTATTTAAAAATGGTGAAAAACGTTTCAATTTTTTAAAATCCCTTTTCCTTTGTGAAGCAACTAATAAATTAATCATTAAAGCCCCTGTGAGTACACTTCAATGTTAGTCCATCACTTGTTCTGTACACTGCAATTTGTTAGGCAGTCTACTGTCATTTTTAACATGGCAGCAGCCAGAGAAGCTCTTACAGAACCCTTGGCTGCCATCACAGCTTACAACCATTACAATCATGGGCTGCATTGTAAGGGTGTGGATTTTAGCCCAGACATGACCAGAATATAACCTCCTAGATGCCACAGTTGCTATTGACTCTGGCACCTAGAGGGTTAAAATACTGATGTGTTAATTCATTGACAGTAAATGAAGGTCCTAGAATTGAAATGCAAAATATATTAAAAAGTTGCCAAAATTTTCATTGCAAGAGAATAATGCCTTTATTTTTATTTTATTTCTTTATTTGTTTTCACGTATACTCATCCAGGGATGTATAAATTAATCATGTTTGTCCATGGGGACTCTATCATAGTCATATAAAGTAGCAAGTTAATCTGGTTTCTTAGTGATCTGCATTTAGTTTGCTATTGACTGGTGTTTAGCGAACTTAAGGAAACTGTCCGGATTTGACAGCTTCTCTGAACCCCAATGCCGTTGGATGCTCAGAAGTTGGTGCCACTCATGTGCTGTTAGAAGTGTAATCCTCAATCCGGAGCACCATTAGTAGCACCGCCCCTCCCCCCATTGTGTGTGCTTGCCCATCTGCTCCATTGGTTATCATTGGCCGTCTCGTGCTATGGGGGCGGGGAAGTGCTCCTAATGGTGCTCCGAATTTAGGATTACACTGCTAACAGCACGGGAATGGCACCGAGGAGAAACGTAAGAGACATACCTTCCTCCTTCGCGTTCCATGCACAATAGGGGGCTATCAGCGGGTTAGATTTGTCTCCCTGTTGATAGTTTCCCTTTAAGGGTGACTCAGATAACCATATCTGAGAAGATATATTATTACTTTCCAAAGAAATGTAATCTAGATCCTATATCCAACATATTAAAAATATATACATAATTGCTTTTTTTTACTTCAATAGTCGCCAACAAATCTTAATTACCATATTTCTTATTTTCCTTTTTTTTCCCCCCACACCTACCATTGAACCCATTACAAGCTTAGCGTTGTGTGTTACACAAAGGGTTATCTTGGAATTGCCATTGGATTTTTAAAAAGAAATGTCAAAACAAACTAATAGAGTAATTTAAGGGGTTATTCGAGGAGGCCTTTGTCTGTACTGAAGTACTGTAAAGAACCTAGTAGTGAATTAAACAAGATAATAAGATTTTTTTTAATGATGTCTTTATTCCATAACTGTCTTGACCTCGGAATAATTTGACCAATGGATTCAGTTCCCGGGAGCCTCAATGTAATGCAATGAATGGAAATTCAGAATGTAATAAGTGCAGGAGAAAATATAGTGACAACCTCTCTAGTGAACAAAATGAGTGCATTCCGTAGAAAAGAAACTCTCCCAAGGGATCCCTTAAAAACCTTCTGGGGTCCAAGGAGTCCATCTGCATTGCTGGAGGATATTTTATTTTCTTTATAATGCATTATTCTATAAAAATCTGGCATTTTATGCGTCAGTCTAACCTCTAAAGGGTTATCCAGGATTAGAAAAAAAACAGCTACTTCCTTTCAAAGACAGAACCACCCCTTTCCCCAGGTTGTCTGTGATACTAGAATTCAGCTCCATTCACTTCAATGGAACTAAGCTACAAATCCACAACCTAACATAGGACAGGAAAGGCGTTGTTTTTGGAAGGACGTGGACACGTTTTTCTAAGCCTGGACAACCCATTTAAATTCATTGCAATAAGATGAAAAAGAGACACACATCTTAATAGATTTGGTACCTTTGTGACCATCATTGGCCTTGGAATTGAAGTCTTGTGCAAGTGTTGAAAACTCTTCAATGTTCCTATTACTTTAAGATGCAGTGGTGCAAAGAAGTGTTCCATTTCCCGATTTAATTGAATGGAACAAACATTACCAACACTACAAAAAAAATAAAACATGTGTGAGGGTGAGTGGGTATAAAAAAGGGTATTGCCATAAAAAACATGCATTCAACTTCCAAACAAAAATCTAAAATTGTGATCCCACCACTGAAGCCTTAGTCTATGAGGAGAAAGGAAATACTGTGACCTTCTTTTGCCCATTCAGTCCATCTGCTATACACTTAGTAGTATCCCTTGCGACCATTTCCTTTATAGATTATAGCTGGCTGCTGTTTGCTTGACTATTTCAGTAACACCTAAAGACCTCAGCAGAGAGGGCTACAAGTATGGCCACAGCTCGATTGACTTTAATGGGGATTTTTTAGTTCATATACTATAAAAGTTTATCATTTGAATAACTTTTTCTTATCAAGTGTACACAGTAATCATCGGGTTTTGATTAATAAAAAGTATTTAAAGGGATTGTCCAGGATTAGAACAGACATAACTGTTTTTTTTCCCCAGGAAATGGGACACTCAGTTTGTGTGATTTTTATTGCAGCTAAGCTCAATTAAAGTGAAGGGAACCAATGTGTAATACCACGCGCATCCTGAGGACAGGTGTGGTGCAATTTTTGGAAGATAGCAACCAAGTTTTTTTATTTTTTATTAATTCTGGAGCATTATTTTGTTGGACTATAAACATGAAAATTTCTGTGTCTCTCTATGTAGAGCACATTGTGAAGATAAATTTAGGCTGAATCTGTGTGGTTTGCAAAACTTCACATTGAGCATAAACAAGAAAAGCCACATTATGCACCAGGAATATGGAAGGGACCTTGTAGAGGAAAAAAAAAATAGTCAGGCTGGGCATGCATTGTAAGTAGTCATTCAGATACAGGATGAGATGTAATTTTGGTAGCCATCCAAAGAATACACCACTGACTCATTTCAGTTCATTGACGGCCAAATGTATTCTAATATGTCCCAGTTTGTAAAGAGATAGAAATTTTGGTACCGAAAGCTTCATCATCCCAACATATGCCATATTCAGCTGCTTTAGATACCGTATTTGGACAAAAAACTCACAATTGATAAAATATTTATGACAATATGATTAAATAAAAATTCATTATTCCCAAGTTGATTTTGTATTTAAGCAGCTACCAGCATTAGAAAAAGCAGCTACTTTCTTGCAAAAGAAGTTCCACCACTGTCCTCAGGTATGTGTGGTATTATGATTTAGCTCCAAGCTATAAAACAGGCACAAACTGAGTTTAAGAGTGGCACTGTCTTCTGAGGGGGAAGGAGGGGTGGCCATATTTTTTAAAGGCTGGATAGTTCTATAATTTTGTTAAAGCAAATGTACCAGAATGTACATCGCTTTAAGATTTATACATAATAGACCAGGCCTGGCAAGGGGATGCAGGTGCTACAGTCCTTTTTTTAAAACTTTTTCCGGGTTCCTGCGCATGGCAGTCTATTCCCTGGTCACCAGTCTGGCCTGAAGCACTGTAGGTGGGCCCCCCGCCCCCAGGGTGTAGCAGCTAGAGATGAGCGAGTACTAAAATGCTCAGGTGCTCGATACTCAAGACAAATATTTCCCGATGCTTGCATGCTCGTTTCGAGTAACGAACCCCATTGAAGTCAATGGGAAACTCGAGCATTTTTGCAGGGGACCAAAGCTCTGCACAGGTTGCCTGAAAACCTCGAACCCTCAGAAAATGATGGAAACAACATGGAAATGGACAGGAAACAGCAGGAGTAGCATGCAAGGATGACTCTGGGGCTGCCTAATCGCAACATTATACTAAATTATGGGCAACAGCCGGGTGGTTGCTCTCAATAAAATTTTGCTGACCCAGAACAAGATGGGCAAGGCACATGTGCTGGCAGGCACATGTTAGGAAAGCACCCAACTAGGTGCAACTGGGAGGACTTTTGGTGTAGTCTGTGTGTACCAGGTGTTTTTTGCTTTGGAGCACCTGTTACACTGCACACTGCACAGCCAGGATAGGTGTAGCTGCACTACAGATCCCAGCAAGCTAAGGTACAGTTGCAGCAAAAATACTGAGATAACTTTGGGCAATTTCTTTGGGGTCTTTGTGGACCACGTGCTGTCCCCTTTCTGGCACCAGTTGCTCTGCACAGTGTGCAGCCAACAGGCGGTAGCTGCACTACAAGTCCCAGGCAGCAGCCAAGAGTAGCAAAAAAAATGTAGTTGTAGTCCTTAGAAGGACTGTTGTGTTATTTGTGGATGATTCCTGCCTAACAGACACTATTACTCCCACCCTAACACTCTCCCTGACAGACAGCAGCTCTCTCCCTATGCTCCTCCAGCCTGCGTCTAAAGCGAGCATCGCGGGACGGGATTCTTATAAGCCCAGGTCATCTAATCTGGTCAGCCAATTGCTGATATCTACATGTAGGGTCCCCACGTAATGCTATGAGCTCCCAAAGCCTCCCCTGCATGTTGATGTGCTGACAAAAAGCGCCAAACATGCAGGAAGAGGAAGATGCCATTGTCTCGAGTATCAAGGAATACTCGAATGAGTACCAAGCTTGGACGAGCATGCTCGCTCATCTCTAGTAGCAGGGTATAAATAGACAGGTGCTGTGCGCGGGAACTGGGCCATAGTTGAAAAAAAGAACCGCACCATCAGCATCCCCGTAGTGGTCCATTTATGTATAAATCCATATATTGTTTTACACATATTCTGTACTTCTCAGATTTCAAGAGCAAGGGCCTATTCACACGTCCACAATTCTGTCCGCAATTACGGATCCGCAATTACGGACAGAAAATAGGATCAATGTATTTCAATGGCCCCATTTACACATCTGTAGTTGTGTACAGGGCTGTGATCTGTACAGCAAAAAAAAAAAGGACCAGCCCTAGTGTGGACTGAAATTTCTCCACGGACACACTAATAGGATTTGTATTTTTGTGTATGCGATTCATAAAAGTACGGATCCACAATCCATAAATAGTGACTAGATTCTTATGAACCATACTTTTTCCTTTTTGCAGATCAGCAAAAAATATAGATGCAATACGGATGGAAATTTGCGGATTTCTAATAAAAAATAGCGGACTTAAGATTGCGGAGTGAAAAATATACTGACGTGTGAATAGGCTCTTACTTCCATCTCATAGTGGATAGTATGGGATTAAGGGAGACGAGTCTCAGAGACCACGACCAATCAGAAAATGAAAGGGAAACAAAAGTGGGGAAGCACTCTGTCCCCCTTTGAGTTTGTTCCTGCCCACTGAGGCCGCTAACCAGCCCCATGGAGACTGCAGGTCCCTGCTCAGCCATGGCAGTGTGGGCCACTGTGAAGGGGGGGGATTTTAAATATAGCGTAATACCACCACAATCATAAAGGTACAGTCTGTCCGAGCAATATGAAGGGCAGTTTTAAAGGGATCGTACAGGATTATAAATCTTGCTTTAGAGAGGATGTTGTCACTATTTATTAAATCTATTTATTGCTGATGTTATCTCACATTAGATATTCATTGTACACGTACATTGTATGGCTCGTCTTAGCTAAGCCTTTTCTGTCTCTCTTTTTTTTCCCCTAGCTAAGCCTTTTATTTTCAGACGCTTTTCTAAGCTGTGGAGTCAGGTGTAAAAGTGTTTGAAATAATAAATTTAGCACACAGTACTATTGACACAAATTGCAACTGAATTCTGCCATTTAGCTAAGTAAATCTCCTACTTTGTTTCCCTATATTTTTATAGACCTTTATAGCACACCATGTGGATAAACAGGGTATTGCACCAATTTTTTTTTTTTTAATTGTATCCCATATTTTAACATATAACAGAGACTACACCAATTATTTTATAGATGTGAATTATATAGTATTGGTTTTAAATTGAAAATAAAAAAAGACTGTGCCTTTTATATCAGTAAACAAAAATTCAAAATGTGTAATTGTTTATTGTGCAGAATTTGGAGATTGGGTAGATATTTATCTATTAAGAACCTTCCAGCAGACATGCTTATTATCCACGCTGTGCGCTTAGCAATCAATGTGTTTGGTATTGTCTAAAGACTGATGACCTTTTTGCAGTAATTACTTAATTGCAATGAAACATTAACACGTAGCTCCGGAAGAATTATCCCTTCCAGCGTTGTTGCAGGACATGACTTGCCTGCGCATTATAGGAGAAAAAAACAAACACGTTTTCATTGCTGTACATCTCATTAATACCTGATAAAGAAAAGCGCTGACCTTCTTACCAAACGCACACCTCATCATGTCAGCAAAATGCCCCAATTACGGGTTTTATGAGTGTGCAAACAGACGGAATTAAACTGCTACAATATTATCGACTGGAAACGGCGAACCGCAGAGCTGAAGATTACACGACGCCTCTGACTTTACTGTCAGCCCGAGGAATTATGTTCTTTGTGTTTTTATGAAGATTTGTTCAGGTTTTAGATGTTTATGATCCATTTGTTGAAACTTGTTATTTCGTAGTGTGGAAGGACGCCTGATGGTCGAAAATGGATAGTGAGGGTTCAGGCAAAAATAAATCTAGATACGTTAGGCATCATAGAGCTGGGATTCTTAGCAAATTACTGGGATTTCTTCTCTGAGGGACACAAACAAAATATCTAGTACATGGTTGATCATTGTTTTCAACAGTGAGTGTGTAATACCACATTAGTCCTGTTGTGGCCACTGCAGGGAAATTGTACAACAATCGGCTGATTACCCATTTCGCCCTATAGCACATAGTGCTGGAAGGTCTTGAGCAAATCTACCATAAGAATCTAATGATACATCTGTTGACATGTTAAGACATAGGCCTATAGGTTGCAGATAATGAGCATGGATCTCTAGGATGGAACTTTTGTTCCGGAGCCTTTACAAGGCTCAATCAATCATATAGCCAACATCCCAAGTTAACTTTATTGGATGCACGAAAGATACGAACAGTTGAGGTTTCCTCATTTGTCAGCTATTTGGTGGCCATTTTGCATCGTGGATGAGTGTTGCTAGGAAGGTTCATTCACCGTTGTAGTGTTCCCTTCATGCTTAAACCCTACCAAGATAACAATACTTTTCTGTATCCCCAGGTCATGGTCAACACAGTAGGCAGCAGGATGCTGTGGCAATGACAGGAGAAAGGCAAGATGATAGGATAAGAATGAGACAGCGGGACAGAAATGTAGTCAGAATTTAGAGCCAGTAAACAAGAAGGTAGTATCACAAATAAGGCTGGGTTCACACTATGTATATTTCAGGCTGTATTTGGTCCTCATGTCAGGTCCTCATAGCAACCAAAACCAGGAGTGGATTGAAAACCCAGAAAGGATCTGTTCACACAATGTTGAAATTGAGTGGATGGCTGCCATATAACGGTAAATAACTTCCATTATTTCAAAATAACAGCCGTTGTTTTAAAATAACAGCAAATATTTGCCATTAAATGACGGCCATCCACTCAATTACAACATTATGTGAACAGATCCTTTCTGTGTTTTCAATCCACTCCTTGTTTTGGTTGCTATACAGCCTCAAACATACAGCCTCAAATATACGTAGTGTGAACCCAGCTTAAAGAAGGATTAAGAAGTAGCCAGAGGTCAGGGCAGGCAGCATATGATAAAAATGTTAAAGTGGTTGTCCAGGAAAGTTTACCTTTTTCCGACCCTGACCTCGTAAACACCCACATCATGCACAGCACATAATTCTATTAGCAGTATAAGCAGCATGAACACATTGCCTGTACCAGTAAGTCATTATACAGGTACAAGACCTTTGGCACATACTGTTATGTTATTGAGTTAAATGTAGAACCAGTATGCAGTAAGCTAATTTTCTCCCCCTAGTGGTGGCTGCAGGCAGACCAAATGTTTTAATTTAACTTTAAGTGCAAGAGACTTGGAAGGATAAATTATTATAATACTCCTTGTGATATATTATATGTTATATGTAGGGAGGATGTTCACTTTTAAAACTTTAAATTTCTCTAAAATTTAAATGTGACTCCTACCTATTACCCGGCATGTGTTACATTTCCCAGACCAGATGTCTTTACGTGATGCAATAAACACAATTTAACAAGATTCTAGAACAATGAACTGATCAATTCTCCTCAGTAGAATAACATTTGGATTACTCGGGTTTTAAACTCTATTGATTTGTTTGTGCTGAAAATAAAATTGATTAGAAATTAAAACATTTCTTTCCCTATAAATTGCAGTATTAAAGGAGAAGGAATGATGGACGCCAGGCGTCATTTGTATATAGGAAAAAAAAAATGCCAGCACGCAGAGGTAGCCTGAATTATTTATTTCGGAATTTATTTTGGCTCAGAAATCTATTGATCTGTTGTTGGGTTCAGCTGCTATTTTCTTTGCCTGTTTCATTAGTGAGGACATTCGTTATATGACGGATTCCGGATCTCATGCAATGGATTCGTGTTCAGAGCAATGAAGATATAGAAAGAGACAGCAGTCATTAACAATAAACTACAAACCTGAAAACTGCACGAAGAACAGAATTAAGACCTAGTGATAAGCAGCGTGCGAGGCGATGGGCGCCTTATGGCTGTCAGTTAACAACCGCCTCTGTATCTATTTATCTATCCTTCTATTTATTTACAAAAAATAACTATGTTGATCGACACCTCCAAACTAAAGGAAATAACATAAATGTGCAGGTGCCTGATTCCATGGCTGCGAGGCAGAAAGCAGAAACACCAAAAATATTGCAGCACACTGCAAATGCTAAGACATATGTGCTAATAAAATATATATTTTTCAATAACATTACTGCTATATTTAATACTCATGTAAAACTACGTTTTTAGTGCACATTTTAATTAAATTACGTGAACTTACCTTTGCAAGGCTTCAATAAATAAAGTGCCTGTACAATGACTTACTGGTAAAGATAAGGAAATCCCGAGCACTATGGGGTTCACCGGAAGCCAAGAGTGCGGCATTTGATTACCGGTGGCTGAAGAAGTTTGATGTGAGCAGTGGTGTAGCTAGAATTTATGAGGCCCCATAGCATAAAATGTATGAGGCCCCAATAATCCTATATACTCTCCATACCCACATGACCCAGCACAGTCCCACATTTATGATTCCCAGATCCCTAGTGCATGAGTGACATCACTGGTGCAACAGGGAGCTGGAAAAACAAACGCTAAGGGACTGCACTGGGTCATGTAAGCATGTGCATCCACAGGGGTCCGAAGAGGGGGCTCTTTTTGGCTGATGATGCAATGCTGCTTCCGGCACAAGAGAAACTGACAGTGGTGGCGGATGGGAGTAATGTGAGCTGTAGCTACAATGGATGCACACTACACTACACCGGAGGGGTCTAGGCCCCCCTGCTGCATGGTTCCCATGGCAGTTGCGTGGTCTGCCTCCACTGTAGTGACGCCACTGGCCACAGTGCTGTCCCATCTCAGTCAGTGATTGGCTGAGCAGGCTGTAGGCGGCTACAATCACCAAAAACCCAGAGGAGGTGGGGGACACTGGAGACCTGGAGGAAGACATGGGGTGGGGGAGCACAGACAAGTGAGCATACCCCTTTTTTTGTCTTTATGTGTATTAAATTTTGTGGCCACCATCTTGGCTACTAAATCTATCTATTCCTTATTTTCCATATATTATCTTGTTTGACTCAACAAACCTACAGAGATCTGACACACAGCTTGTTCGTTATTTTGTTCATTGTGTCATTACTGTCTTTGCTGAGGGATGAGAAAAAAACAACATTTTTTTCTTCGGCTAGTCAATCCAGATAATTTAGATGAGCCTAATCTGTATGAAACCAAATCAAATCAATTCACTTACTATTATAGAAGATCCTGCCATGGCCATTTACCAAGCACAGACTCCTGTTCACACTCATGCATCACTGCTAAAATGTTGTCATTATAGGCTGATTGGATATGCATAGACATTCCCAGGCCACAGTGGTGTGAGCTATGTGACTATTAGGAAGTATCTATAATATAGTAATAGTGGAATTATACAGTGAATAAGAAGACATATCTAAACTCAGAGCAAAGGTTCAATTTGTGCAATAGCCTTTTATCCAAGTACATGGGCAAAGACTGACACTCCCCTGCAGCTTTCAGACATATGCCATGCTAGCCCTGCCTTGCTATGTCCCTGGTTATCCATGTACATGCTAGAGCCTGTATAGGAGTAGAGTTTTGTGCATTGCTAAAATATAGTGGCTCCATATGGCGCTATATTATTTGGCTTTAATTTTTCCTATTACTTTGTATATAACTTTTACACAAGCTCACATTTTGATGCAAAATTGCATGACAGTGCACTCCCCACCCAAGTCGCCGCTACATCTTATTCATTTGCTCCATTTATTCTAACAGAGCTAACAAATTGGGTTTAATTGAAAGCCAGGGAACCGTCTGTATCTGAGGATTGCGGCAGGTCTCAGAAGTAAGACCTGGTGTGATCAGTAACTTGGAAGAGTCAAAAGTTACTAGAAATGACAGCAACTCTTTGAGGCTGTGTTACCACTTTGAGAATAAAGACGACCGCCAATAAAGATTATGATCATTAGGTGGCCGCCTATATAACGAGTTGGCTACCTTTGCCAGATATATTCCCAAAGTAAGAACATAGTCGAAGAAATATTTATACAATATGTGTGGTGTCTATTTTCAAAAAATATATGACTTTGCAGATATAGTATGATGTGTAAAAAATGTCTCGGTCTCGATAAGGTTAAAGACTTTTTCCAAGAAGACAACTTAGACGTTTATATTTACAGATATTTTTTAGGGGAAAAGCCAAATTCTCTAAATAATATGATCCGAGATCTGTCTTCCAGGTTAACCTGCCCTTTGAAGGTGGTGACGGAGCACTTGAGACCCTTCAAAATATCACCCCTCAGGCAATGTTGGTCAAAAACCGATTTGACCCCTTAGCAGCAGCTCGGTCTCTTCACTCAAGGTTGTCGAAAAACCGCTCTTAGCCGTTTACCCCTGGTATTATTTTTTTCCATAAAGTTGATGATTTGTCTTTTTATGTCAAAAAAGTTAAAAGGATTCTAAATAATTTTGGCTCGGTTACAACCCTTGACACCGACTGCTTGTTTTTCTAAATTGCTCGGCTTCACCTTGGACGAGGATTTAAACAAAACATCTCTTGAGCAAACAAAACGTGTCGAAGAACAAAGTTTGCTATGGCAGAGCGTCTCTGGTTTCCTCTATGCTCATTTATAGCTTCGGGTTTGGCAAGAGCATGAGGAAAAATGAGTCAAGCGGCCGATGAATGAAAAATTCTAAATAAAATGTCCACCTTGAATGAAAGGTTGGCATATGCACAAAGATGTCTGCTAAAGATTAAGTTCTGTGATAGAATTTAGAATGTACAAGTCTGATGGAAGATGAAACTCTTCTTTTGGATGTAAAACTGTCATCGTAACATTACAGCTGTGACTGATATAAAAAGCTATTTGCATTTGATGAGCTTCTGCTTTCTTCTTTATTGTAACGCATAACTAAGCAATTATAATTTACAAAAAGTTGCATTCTAAGGCTATTCCCATAATAACCCACTGGTGCTGTTGCAATTCTCAAATTTCCTCATAAATAATAAGTTTCTAAAATAATAAAATAAATATCTTCTGCAACTAGCTTCAACTCATAGTAAAAACTCATAGGGCCACTCCGGTAAAAATAAAAACTGTTTTTTTTTTTTTATTCTATGGTTACAGACTACAAAGACAAGTCCCTCTTGTAGTCAACCTACAGTTACCAAAAAAGTTTCTCCAAAAATAGGCCCTACCCTTATAATAAGCCCTATCTTGATTTTTCAGGGTGTTTGGAGTAGGCTTGAAATACAGTATAAGCCCTACACCAAAAATAAGCCCCAGTTACAGTCAGGCAAGGTTATGTCACAGAGATAGAGAATAGACATAGAATATATCCCAACTATCCTGGACAAGTGCTCCACTACCTCCCACAGCTGAGCTGCTTCAGAGTCCCACTCCAGAGTCCCAACTCCTGCCTCCTCATCTGTATAGATCTAGAGACAATATATTTGCTCATTTCTGTAATGGGTATGTTGTAAAAGTAACGGTACATTTTTACCTCTAGGCAACTTGTGTTCAAAAGGAAAAAGCTACTCTGTGGAGTACAAGAAAGGAAACATAATGTGTGATTGTTGTTCTGGGGGGGGGGGGGGGAGGGGTTGGGGAGACCTACCATGAAAATAAGCCCTAATTCTTTTTTTCTGATTAAATTAATTTTGGAGAAACATGGTAAAAGAAGCAACAACAAGATCAGACTACAAAGAGTATGTTTGTAGTCTGTAACCATGGAAACATATTAGTCTACATAACAGCTGTAAAAACAAATTTGTAGGATTCTTGTAATTGGAAGTATTGATAAACAAACTTGCTATGGGCAGCTCGGAAAGGCTGTTTTATGCTGTCAAATTAGATTCAGATTCAACAGCCTCATTTGAACAAAAAATTCCAAAATGCATCTTGAGAGGGTTAAACTCTAATCCGGATAAGAAATGAGATGAGCTTATCCATCTGAACTTGAACACTCTGCACTTGATTACTGGTGGCTGATAAAGTTGCATGAAGTCCAAGGGAGTTCTGTGGCCATATCCATGTTTTCCAGGTAGCCATGAGGCTACATCCAACTTCTTCAGCTACCGGTAATTAAATGCATAGTGGTTGGTTGGTTTTGGACGAACCCCAGCATGCTCGATATTCGCCCATCTCTAGATAACAAGCAACATTTGTACTTATAGATTCAGCAAAAAACTAAACTTTTAATCTAATTGTTTGCCATTAGGGGAGCTACAATCGTAGGTCGAGTAAAATACCGTTTTTTTCCATGGTAATGACCCAGATGAGGACAAACCCGCGATACTGTCTGCAGATAATGACTGATATGTTTACTAAACACTTTTGCAAAAAAAAAAATATGCATATTTTCTTTTTTTGTGAGGAAAATCACTGGACGCTTGTCATTATCTAGAAGGGAAAAACGATAGTTTAATGAGTATCAAGAGACCGAATCACTGAGGCAACGAGATAAAGGATCAGTGAGTAGGAACGGAGCATTGTCAGAGGAATACACTCCTGCCTTGAAGAGCTAAGTTCAATAGTGATGCAAATCTGTTTAATGTTGTATCATAAAAAATGGAGCCGGGATATCGCTTATCTTGCAGTATTTAAGTTTTGCAATTAATAATTAAAAAAAAAAAAACGGAAAAGAATACATGTTAAATAAGTCATTAGCATGGCCAATGTCAGTGTGCGGTGTGAGGGGCACTATTAGCATTCATGTGCATTACATGCTCCATTATATGCAGGGAGTGGGGAGTCTTGAAGGATTACACTACTTTAAATAATCATCTATGTAGATTTCACATCAATCACATACTCATCTATGGATGATAATGGAACCTTTAAGGTTGATGTCCTGGGGGCTATGGGTTCAAGATGGTGCTGATCTGATCTGCTTTGTCTAATGTATAAAAACTCTAAACCTTATAGGAATGATAATTAGAGCAGGAGATGTCTGGGGAGATTATTACATGCCATGTAACATTCAATTCTGAAACTAATTTTTTTTTCCTCTCTAAGGCTACAAACCCACTTGGCAGGTCTGCAGCGAGTCCCCCCTCTGCGTATTTGCAGCGAGACTCACTGCAGATCCCGGCCCTATACTTTTAATGGCAGACAAACACGCAGCAGGGATGTACATCCCTGCTGCGAGTTTGTCTGCAGCCCACCCCATTAACCTCCCGGCCGCCAGAGCTGATACTTCACCTGCTCCGGCTCGCTTCGACGGTTCCCGGTGTCTTCAGCAAGCCGGAGCAGGGACCAGGTGAAGTATATGCTCCAGCAAGCCGCCGGCCCCCAGCCCCTTTAACACCTCCCGCAGCCCCGGCCACCCGATTACAAGCCCCCCCCCCCCCCCGCAGCACCGATCGCTCGCGCGACCCCCCCAATCGCCCCCCTTCAGCCCCGGCCGCCAGATTGCCCCCCGTGCGAGCGGTGCTGCGGGGGGGCGATCGGGTGGCCGGAGCTGCGGGAGGTGTTAAAGGGGCTGCGGGCGGGCAGCTGGCTGGAGCATATACTTCATCTGGTCCCCGCTCCGGCTTGCTGAGGACACTGGGAACCGCCGAAGCAAGCCGGAGACGGGATCAGGTGAAGTATCAGCTCCCGTGGCCGGGGGGTTAATGGGGTGGGCTGCAGACAAACTCGCAGCAGGGATGTACATCCCTGCTGCGTATTTGTCTGCCCTTAAAAAGTATAGTCTAGTATAGTAAAGTATAGTCTCACCAAGACCCGCCAAGTGGATTTGTAGCCTAAAAAGGTTTTCCCACTTTTTTTTTTTCCCCCATGTAAAATATGTTTATCCTAGACTATGATCTTAGACTAGGGCTAGGTTCACACTGCGTTTTTCCTCTCCTTTTAACATATACATTTTATAGAGAAAAACGGATGCAAAACGGATGCAATTGGGTGCCATCTGCTTGGATCTGTTTTTCCATTTACTTCCATAATATTTAAAAAGAAAAAAAAAAAAAAGGGGGGGGGATCCAAACAGATGCATTTTTTTTTACGTACACAAAAGTAATGTTGACTAAGTTTTTTTGGCCATTAAAAGTAACTAATTTAGGCTATGTTCACACTACGTGTAAGTACGGCAACAACGGCCATACTTTATGCGCCTGTGAACATTGCCTGTTTCTTTATGGGATCCCGGCCGGAGCGTATACACATCGTGCACACTCCAGCCGGGATCCCGTGCGGCGCCACAAATAGATGACTTGTCAGTTTTCTGCGGCCACAATTCAAGGCATCAGAGCTCTGCGGCCGGAAAGATCACTCGGCCTGGTACCTAAGTACCAGCCGAGAGAATCCGGGCAGAGACCGGCCATTCTGTGACCAGGCCGAGGTCACGGAACGGCCGGTCCCTTACGTTGTGTGAACATAACCTAAAAACGGATGTTGAATGGATGGGAAAAATGCAGTGGGAACCCAGCCTAAGGCTGCATTCTCATGTTCCGTGAAGTTGTCCGTGATCCGTGATCATGGACAATTTTATAGCCCATAGCTTTCTATTGGGCTATTCACGTGTTCCGTTTTTTTTTTTCCCCACAGATCCACAATCCGTTTCGTAAAAAAAATAAGACATGTCATAACTCGGACGAGATCACGGCACAGATTCCCCCATAGAAGTCTGAGATCCGTGTTTTTCATGGATTGCACAGATCTGAGATCCGTGTGAAAAACACGGATGTGATGTAAATTTAAAATCAGAGTAAAGTTTTAAACAGATCATTGAAAAACACGGACACGGATGCAGTCACGGATGGTTTTCCACAGATCAGGGAGGTAGATAGCGAACTTCATCAACGGACCTTGAAAATCACTTAACTGAATGCAGCCTAAATTACAAATAGTTCTAATAATTTCTTATCTCACAATGTTATTATAGCACTAATTTAGATTACAGATTTATCCTTGGTATTTCTATATACTGTCGTTGCCAATGATTCTTTGACAATGACAGGACCTAATGGTTAAAGCGGTACTCCGGCAAATAGTTTTTTTTCTTTCAAATCAGATGATGTCAGAAAGTTATAACAATTTGTAATATACTTCTATTTAAAAATCCCCAGTCTTCCAGTACTTATCACCTGCTGTATGTCTTGCAGAAAGTGGTGTATTTTTTCCATTCTAACACAGTGCTATATGCTGCCACCTCTGTCCATGACAGGAACTTTCCAAAGGAGGAGAGGATTTGCTACTACTCTTTAATAATTGCTTAATTAAAAAGAAAAAAAAATGTCAGGAGATGTATACGCTATGTGTGGCCACCCAGTGGTTGTAATATGAACTGCAGGGCTTTGTTGACATGTCACAATTGTGTATCAAATTTATATAATGAGAATTTGGAGTCCTCTACTTAATTCGACATGTCAGAGCCGCCAGAGTTAGAAGTTTCTTTTATAAGGCCATGTTCCCACTCAGTATAACACCGACCGTCTGTGAAACAGAAAAACACCGGGGGCGCACATAGTGTGTTACTGCAAACTGGACATTCAAATAGAAATGGTGGCTTGGAGCCGCTCACCTGGGGTGGTCGTGCTATTAGCCCGACACCGCCGATCGCATAATCAGATAACGAGCCTCTTGCAGCCAGTCTGCGGGCCGAGAGATCCCAGTGGAGAATCAATGGAAGGTTATGCCAGCTGGAGGTACAACCGTGCAGGAAGATCCGGGACTTTTGGTGGCGCTGATGACATCAGATAAACATCACTCCTTCAATGATGGGAGTAGTAGTACTTGATGTAAAATCAAAGCTTGATGTAAAATCAAAGTTTTATTGCAGGAATTACGCGTTTTAAGGCACAGCCTCTTCATCAGATTCTCATTCAGCTCACAGAGCGGCCGGTGTCACTGAAGATCATCCTGGCCAGATGATTTTTACTTCTGCTGAATTCGGATGCAGGTGTATCCGTGTGTGCCTACATCCAAATTCACCGCTTTACACAACGGAGCGTGCGGTCGGAGCTGCATGCTCCATTGTGTGAACTGACAGTTGCTCTGCAGCCGCTATTCAGTGAATAGAGTCCATAGAAAACTGACATGTCAGTTTCTCGTGCGACCGGATGAAATCCAGGCCGGAGCGTATACTATGTGTACACGCTCTGGCTGGGAATCCATTCATTCCAATAGAATATTATAAAAATAATAATAATAATAATAATAATAATAATAATAATAATAATAATAATATTTATTTGTATAGCGCCAATAGAACATATGTGTTGTATAAATCACGGCCGTTGTTGCAAATTGCGTAAACATGCCCTAACACTGCATTTTCATTGTCATCAGATACAACTACAGTGTGTTACTTGACCCCATAAACATGCATGTGTCGCTGAGATAATCTGTCACCACTTATCTGTATAGTAACCTAGGAATCAAAAAAATATCTTTATTTATATCATTAAAAATATCTTTAAATACTTTATCTAGAAGTAGAAAAGATACAACTGCTTTCTTCCAGAAACAGCGCCACTTCTGTCCTCAGTTTGTATGTGGCATTGTAGCTCAGTTCCAAGAAAGGTAATAGAGTGGAGTGATACTACTACACACCTTTTTCGGTAGAAAACAGTAGTTTTTTTTTTTTTTTTTTTTGTAATCCTGGAGAACCCCTTTAAGCAAAATATATTTATTAGCAAAATTACAAACCATGCCTATTTAAAGATATGATAACTCTGAAAATGTTGTTATGCTAGGGCTGTGAAAATGATACATGACTGAAAAACACCATGCAAGCTGTTTCTGTATCCGTTTTGCCTGGGATGTTACTTTTAACCACATTTAGTTATTAACATGTGAACATTATATATTGAGAAACCAATTTTTACATTCCTAGCTATTTCTACCCGGTTCCCACTATATACGAGGGAAAGCTGCCGCATAGAGCTCATAAACCTCAAGGACTCTGCTAGAAGCTGAATATGTTGTTTATAATTGGTTTTGTGGTAATTTGACATTTTTGATCTTTTGCAGCTACAGAAACATTATATGTAGAGTAATGGAAATAAGTCAAATCAATGAACAAGCACTTAAAGCATACTTGTTTTTTCATGTACCTTTTTTAAGGAAAATGCTGTTGTGTATATATGAGAAATAAGGCTTTTTCTGTCCATTATATAACTTGTATATGGCATTGTTTGCCAGTTTTCTTCTTTGGGGGTGGAAAAACACACAGTAGTTTTTTTTTGTTTTTTAAACTGTTATTGCAGTTTTTGTGCCAAAACCAAAAGTGGATTCAAATGGGATGGAATATATAAAGTGAGGACTTGCACTTTACTTTTCTGTTGGATCCGCTACTGGCACATAAACTGCAATGGAAGTTTTTCAAAAACACTGGTGTTAAGTTGGGACTATGAGACACAGGACAAGTGGGGCCGTGACACTGCCTTTTGAAGTTGTCAGCTCCTTAACAGGCCAGCCCCAACCTGAAGACTGATCACTATGCTGGAATACGTGAAACACAAAGACGGAGACAAGACAATTCAAACACAAATATAGGGAAGTCCACTAGCCAAGTCAAAACACTAATAACGCTATTAGAATACAACGCTAGCTTAGTCACACTCAAACAAGGCTATATCACAGGCAATGAGGTATGATAGGGGGTAGCAGTCTTATGAAGCTGGAGTCCCAGCCCCAGGACGTGATTGGGGCAGATACTCCAGCCCCCAACCCCCTCACAGAGCTGACTGGCAGTGCTAGCCGCCGGTAATAACCATGGAAGCCGCCGGTGGATGCCGCCAGTCGTCACGGATGCAGTCAGAGGGTCTCGGCTGGGCCGGTTGTCAGGGATGCTGTCTGCGCTTTCAGGAGGCTGGCCGCATATTCCGGCAGTGTCGGGAGCCGAGCGTGATGGCCGGCTCCTGACAACTGGCGTGTTTGTTTCCAGTCTTAAAGCTTCTTCTTTAATTTTCAGTTGTTTCTGCCTAACCTCTATGATATCTTCCATTTTCTTACAGGTGGGTTTCCTACTTATTATTTAGTTGTCATATCCTGGACATGCCATAAATATCTTTCAACAGAATAATAAAATGTAGTGGTATCCTATAAACTGTGTTCTTACTAACCAGTTGGGCAGTGTTCAGTGTGGGTGGACTTATTTGCTCAAGAAGTTGGATACAGCCTTAGGGCTGCCTTCAAAACAGCTTATGGCCCTAGGGCTGCATCATCTTTTGCAGCCACTGGTTATCAAATGCCAAGAGTTCGGGTTCAAATGTACTCCAACTCACCATAAGTTGCCTCATCTCTCCTACCTACTCTTCCATTTGTAGATAAATCATGTTGAGCAGAGTTGCTAAACTGTTCAGGGTCGGCAAAGTTCTCCAGACCCGATGCTTGTAAAGTTAAATGCCGCCCTAGAGATCCTTGGAAAACAGATACAGCCAGCAGCATGTAACATCTCCAGACGCCATGAGTGAAATGAACTGCCAAGCATTTGGGTTCGGAGAACGTAGCTGAACCCAAAAAGTTTGGCAACCCCCCTTAGCACTATAGATAAACTTTCCTTTACTCATAGAAGCACAAGCAACACATAACTGGATCAGAACAGTCCATTGATCAGGTAGTAACTTTCCCGATCCAGTGAGGCAGAGAGTGATTTAATTTCCCTTTTCTCCTCTATTAGAATGTTTCAATTCATAAAGCAGAAGATCCAGATACCAGCCATGCCGTTCCTTCCGATGTAGATTTGATCATGACTTCTCGTATTAGTAACTCGATGCTGTTTTCTGTCGGAGCTTTCTCTTTACCTTTTGTCAATTATCTCGATGCTCCTTTTATTTTGCGGCTCCTTTATTGCCGGTTAATACTATCCTTTTCATAGTCAGTCAATTTAATAACCGGCTAACAGACTACGCACAGCGTGCCCTTGATCTAAGCGTGTACCCAAATAAAGTATTCATGACTATAGCTGCAATCACAGCTCTTAGATTTTTTTTTTTTCAACTCAGCAACTTCCTTAAAGACTTTCTTCCTTGCTACTGTACGTCAAGATAAGATACAAGTCTGTATTGAATGCTGCAATCGCTATCTACACGGCCTTTCTGCCTTTCACAGGTAATCTACAACTCATTTAAAAACCACAAAAGTCTGATTACTGCCTCAAAGTGACTTCAGCAAACTAATGTAAGGCTTCTGGTTCCTATCTGCGCTCAAATACAAGCGTGTTGCTCAGTTTTAGGTTGGACTGTTAGGGGTGAAGGTCTTATAATTTGTAAGAGGATATAGTTAACCAGGATATGTGTTTGCATGGTTTCCTGCTATCTCTAACTAGCAGATACATGAGACTTGGCCTTCTATCTACTAACAACAGGGTGCACTTTCTCCAGTGTTCACACATTACTTGAGAGGCTCAAGAGCCGGTCATAGACGGACGTATAGCTTAAGACTCCTGCTGAGTCCAGAAATCTGCCAACACAGTGGGAGTCCTATCCCTTCTATAAGAAAAAGAGAAAAATAACTCAGAGACTTACTAAATTAAATATTTTTCAGGGCTTATGCAGATGGCAAAGTCTATACAGCAGCATACAAGTTTCAAGTTTGTAGACACACCATGGGGCAAAATCCCTAAGGCATTAAATTCTTCCATAGAAGCCATACTTCTCTAGGAGAACACTTCTGTAATTTTCCAAGCAAAGAAAAAGTGTTTTTTTTTTTTTCCCCTTTCTTTTCAAAAATTTTCTTTGGGTGGCTGAAAAAAAACAAACAAAAAAAAACAACATGCACCATTGTATAAAATTGGAGGCGTGTAGTGGTATTTTATGGGCTGAACTAGATTGACTTACATCTAGGTTATGATCGGTGAGGACCCAACCTCTGGGACCCCCATCAGTGCTAAAAGTGACGGAGCCACAGTAACTATTACCGAAACAAGCTTTTATGGTAAGATTTCCCTGTACATTGGTCCTCCAGTCCAGCTGACTATGCAGAGAATTAACTCCATTTACTTCACTTGGTTAAAATCTGGTTATGGTATTTGATTCCTTTCTCCTTTACACTGAGCATACACTGTATGCCTCACAGCTCTGTCAACTTTAAAGTGACTCTGGACCCACAATCTGACCCCCCAAACCACTTGTACCTTCGGATAGCTCCTTTTAATCCAAGATCTGTCCTGGGGTCTGTTCGGCAGGTGATGCGGTTATTGTGATAAAAAAAAACAACTTTTAAACTTGCAGCCCATGCCAAACGGGAGTATCTGTGCCCTAACTTTGCACAACCTCTCTGTCCCTCCTTCCCACCCTCCTCACCATTAGGAATGCTCCAGGCAGATTGCCTCCTATTCCCCACCTGTGTCAGCCTGGCACATGGGCTGGATCATTACGGACCTGTGCAATGTTCAGACAGGAGAAAATGTTTCAGTGGCATTCCTAATGATGAAGAGGGTGGGGAGGAGGGACAGAGGGTGGTGCAAAGTTATGGCACAGATACTCCCGTTTGGCACGGGCTGCAAGTTTAAAAGTTGTTTTTTAGGACAATAACTGCATCACCTGCCGAACGGACCCCAGGACAGATTTTATATTAAAAGCAGCTATTCGAAAGTACAAGTGGTTTTCGGGGGTCAGATTGTGGTTACAGAGTCGCTTTAATTGTATGCATAGCTGCTTACTCACTGCTACATGCCCTACTAATATCATAGGACACCATGGAAAGTATGTATATCGACAGTTGCCTCCAGAGTCTCTGTTCTTGTACACTGCATGCCTTGCTAAAGCTGACTGAGAGGCAAGGCATAGAGTGTATGTCTTGCTGCATAGTACACTTGAGCCGTAACTCCTGCTTTTGACAGGGGTCCCTTCTTCTATGAACAATTCAACTAATGTGACTAAACATTGTTAGGGATAAACTTCTGGCACCCTATCAGTTGTCCATGGCACTTGTGGCAACTGTCTACATAAATCATAAAATACTCTGTGCTTGCAAACACTGCACTGTTTTGGATGTGGTGGAAATTACTGCAGTGTTTTAACATTTAAGTGAATGGGACATTGCTGCAATACTTTTCATTGCTGATACAAAGAGCATGGTATTTCCAAGTACAAAGCAACCTACAGCTGAGGCAAGAAGACTGCAGGGTTATACAAGCTGATCGACGCAGTTACTGGCAGTATTGATATTCTGCCCTGAGGAAAGTAGATCAATTTTTAAAGACAGCAGAACCTGTTTAAATAGAGTCCCTATCCCGCAAGCTATGTTCTATGAGATGCTTTGGCTGGTTAAAGGAAATCTATCATCACTATACAACATACTGACCTTTAGGTATGGTGTAATAGTTGTTGTGACACTCAACACACTCATGCCTCTGTTATTCTAACCTGCTGTCATGTTCCTGAGATATGTAATAACAAATCTTGGTGCATCACTACTGCGAAACCCTGCACTCTGCTCCCCCTAAATATTCATCACAGGTTTTGCTGCTGAAATATACCTCGGCATTGTGTGATCCAACAGATAAAAAAGTGAGAGTCACTAAAGAGCAGTGTAAAGGCCCCTGCTTAATTTGTCCGCAAGGACCTATTCATTTAAATGGCCCCTTACACACACCCTTATGTGTTACCGGTCTGTGTTTGGGTCAAGATCCATGCTAAAAAAAAAGACAGTCAAGTCCATATATGGCCTGCATTCGTGGAACAGAATCCCTTTAATCCCCTGTGGACGGGTGCTGATTTACATCTGGCTACGGGCAGGACTACAGATGTGTGAACCAGCCTCAGGGCCCGGTCACACTACCGAATCCATGTGGATAGGCTCTGGAAGATTCCATGTGCTCGCCCCCCCTACGCCCCGCTTTCCCGCTTAAAGGTGTAGTCCACCAAAAAAAATTTTCTTTCAAATCAACTGGTGCCATGAAGTGCCAGAGATTTGTAATTCACTTCTATTAAAAAATCTTAAGTCTTCCAGTACTTATCAGCTGCTGTGTGTCCAGCAGGAAGTGGTGTTTTCTTTCCTGTCTGACAAAGTGCTCTCTGTTGCCTCCTTTGTCCATGTCAGGAACTGTCCAGAGAAGTAGCAAATCCCCATAGAAAACCTCTCCTGCTCTCCAGACTAGAAATAATACAACTTCCTGTTGGGCATACAGCAGCTGATAAGTACTGGAAGGCTTGAGATTTTTTAATAGAAGTAAATTACAAATCTTTGGCACTTCATGGCAGCAGTTGATTTGAAAGAAAAAAAATTTGGGTGAACTACCCCTTTAACCCTTTGAGGACCAGGCCCAAAATGACCCAGTGGACCGCGCAAATTTTGATCTTAGTGTTTCCGTTTTTCCCTCCTCCCCTACTAAGAGCTCCAGTACTTTCAGTTTTTTATCTACAGGCCATGTAATGGCTTATTTGTTACAGGAATAGTTGTACTTTGTAATGGCGTCATTCATTTTACCATAACATGTATGACGGAATCCCAAATATATTATTTATGAAGATATAAATTGGTGAAATCGCAAAAAAGAATGCAATATGGTAACGTTTGGGGGGTTCCTGTGTCTACGTAATGCACTATATGGTAACAGCGACATGACACTATTATTCTATAGGTCAGTCTGAACACAACCATATGCAGGTTACACAGATTCTCTAATGTTATATATTTTTTTTAAAATGAATTCCTTTTTTTTGGCAATTAATTATAAATAAAATGGGACTATTGTGACGCTTATAACGGTTTTATTTTTTCACCTACGGGGCTGTATGGGGTGTCATTTTTTCCGCCATGATCTCTAGTTTTTATTAATACCATATTTGTGAAGATCGGACGTTTTGATCACTTTTTATTAATTTTTTTATATATATAATGTAACATAAAATCGGTAATCCGCGCACTTTTTTCCCTCTTTTCGTGTACGCCGTTTACCGTTCGCAATGACGCTTGTTATATTTTAATAGATCGGACAATTACGCACGCTACGGTATATTATATGTTTATCTATTTATTTATTTTTATATGTTTTATTTATATAATGGGAAAGGGGGGTGATTTCAACTTTTATTGGGGGAGGGGTTTTGGGGTAGTGTGTTAGTGTTTTTAACTTTTTTTTTTTTACACATTTGAAGTCCCTTTGGGGGACTTTTACATAGTTTAGTTTGATTTCTACACTGATGAATGCTATGCCATAGGCATAGCATTGATCAGTGTTATCGGCGATCTGCTCATTGAGCCTGCCTGTGCAGGCTCAGTGTAGCAGATCGCCGATCGGACCGCACGGAGGCAGGTGAGAGACCTCCGGCAGTCCGTTTTACCGATCGGGACCCCCGCAGTCACACTGCGGGGGTCCCGATCGGTAAGTGACAGGGGACTCCCCCTGTCACTTACACTTAAACGCCGCGGTCGCGCCACGATCGCGGCGTTTAAGGAGTTAATGACACGCGGCAGCGCGATCGCTGCAGCGTGTCATTACCGGTGAGGTCCCGGCTGCTGATTGCAGCCGGCCCCCACCTGCTGTGAAGCGCGCTCCGCTCCGGAGCACGCTTTATAGCGGGAGAAACACCCAGAGCGTACAGTTACGCCCTAGGTCGTCTGGGGACAGACTTCCATGGCGTAACTATACGCCCTGGGTCGTCTAGGGGTTAAAGATCTGCCCGTCCCATAGGCTCTATTCTATTCAGGCAGATTCTGCCTTCCGCCCAAAAAAGAATTGACATTGGCGAAATCTGTCTGAACATCGAATTAAACCTATGGGACGGCCAGATGTTCAAGCGGGAGCATGCGTATTGCATAGTCTGACCGGGCCCATTCTATTCAAACACATTTGGCAAAACCAGGATCCTATATCAGGTGAAGAAGCAGTGATATGATATTTAGGTGGAGGCGAGTGCAGTGTGTGGCAGTAGTGGTACACCAGGGACTTGGCACTACCTTTGATGCACTAAACAAACTAATTTGCATGTATAATTTTTCTACTTGGGGCAGACAAGAATAACAAAAACAGAAACATGTTCAGGGTTACAATAGCTATCACACCATACAAAAAGATAAGCATGTGGTGTAAGAAGGTCTTCTCCATTTGTAGAAAGCAGGGAGTACATTTTCTGCAAATCTAGTGAGGAAGCAAGAATAATTTTTCAATTTCTAAGGGAATTTAGAAGCAGCGGAACCATAAAAACGGTTATTCATACAAATACTTTATAAATCCTAATCCTTGGTGCATAGCTGTGAAGGCTTCTGGATTCTCCGAAGTTGTTTCAGTCGAGTTCTATGGAACAACATTCCTCCTACACCTACACTTTAAATGTATTAGAAAGTAAGGTTTCTATTCCATTATGTAGTTAAAGTATTCTGTAGTGGGGTGTCCATTAACCTTTCTGTGCCTCCCAACGTCTAGCCTACAAAACACAATAAAGCGAAAATATTATGTGCAAACACTTTAGGCGACAAAAAACATTCTACAAACAGCTTGATATTTCTGAAGCCGTATCCTGGAAGAACAAATATTTTCCTAGCCACAAACGCTAATATCTAGGGAAAAAATGTGTTCGAGCCGCAATCTTAAATTGACTCAGCTTTCGAATATGCATTCAGTATCCATTCTCCTCCCGGCTGAAGTAATAGAAGGTGAACGGGAATTGTTCAGATATTTTAACCTTGAAAAGTTCCACGGACGTGAGGAAGAGAAATTGAAATGAATCAATTCGCCGATAACTGAGCCTTGATAATAACTTTAGGCTCATGACTATGGGCTATTACCGAGCGTCGTATTTATAATGAATATCATTATGTATTGGGTATCATGGAAAATGTACGTATTAATAAGGTGACGAATGGGAAGAAAATAGCATGAAAAATCTATATTGTTTAAGAACAGGGGAGACCTGCATAAATGTATGAGGGAATTTCTTTCATTCGGCAATTGAAAATTTTTATTGCTTTTAGAGTTTTACGGAGACCTTGTCAGTGATCTGTGGGTATTTTATTTCAATGGAGAAAAAGTGGAAAATATGTACTATATGAATAATGCAGATGACAGTAAGATGGCGGAGAAAATGTCATCTCTCCTAGTCAGTTTGTTTTTTGGGCCGAATACAAACCAATATCTATTTTTCATGTACAAAAATGTTTTAGGTCCAATTTTCTCAAGGTTGGATTCTAATTTAGGTTCATCAAGTATGTACGAGTGGAAGGATGCTTGGCAAAGGCAGACGTCTCCCCTCCGGTATAGTAAATTATGAGGAATACACTGTATGTCTTTTCAGTTAACTGTTGCTGATCCCGGTGCATTTTTGAACCGCGAAAAAAAAATTTAATCTTTTAAAAAATTTAGCATTTTTGGAAATTTGGATTTATTTAGAATCAATTTGCTAATCTCTTATTCTAGGTTATGAACTGCATTGAAAATAAGAGCTTCCTGTACAGATTGTGGCACGCATGGGAGGATCTTTCACCATAGAATAGGAGTGACTTCTTCTTAGGCTCAAAGAGTAACTGCCATTTAAAGGGGTTATCCAGCGCTACAAAAACATGGCCACTTTTCCCCCTACTGTTGTCTCCAGTTCAGGTGCGGTTTGCAATTAAGCTCCATTTACTTCAATGGAACTGAGTTTTAAAACCCCACCCAATCTGGAGACAACAGTATGGGGAAAGTGGCCATGTTTTTGTAGAGCTGGATAACCCCTTTAAATGTAATTTTTCAAAAATCAATCAATACCAATAGTACAAGCGATTTTAAGAAACTCTGTAATGGTTTTAATTGAGAAAAAGAGTTTCCTTTTGTCCTCAAAAAGCTGTTTTCTTACCTCCCCCCTCACTTCAGAGAAGCAGGATTTATGTGTCCACTATGCTCTATGGAGAGGGGAGGGGTCAAAGGGGGGTGAGGGAGCCCGGAGAGGAGAAAAGAAGAGCTGTACAAAACACTACATCCTGCAGTCTTCTCTCACCAAGCTTCCAGATAATCAATGACCTTTCTGACCTCTGAATCCAGCAATGTATGTGGTCAGTCTAAAAAACATGCATGAGCTAGCTCTGTCCTCTTTCTGCTCACTCATCCCCCTAGCTCCTCTGCCCCTCCATAGGTTATAATAGACTCGGCAAAGAAAGGGAGCACTTTGTCAAACTTGACAAAATACACAACTTCCTGCAGGACACACACCAGCTGATAAGTACTGGAAGACTTGAATTTTTTTTGTATAGAATTAGATTACAGATCTATATAAATTGCTGAAACAATTTCATTTGAAATAAAATAGTTTTTCCAGAGTACACCTTTAAGAAGTGCAGCTATAAAAAAAAACACAGAGATATCAGGTGCACCCAGCTCTGGTGCCCGAAGGTGGCCAGAATCTCCAGTATTATTATAACAAATTAGAAATTATAATATTTGGCAATTGGGCATTCCTGTTATTGTACCCTCTGTCTGACCAGGTGACTGAAGAAAACTCCACTTAGCTTCCTTTTTTATTTGAAATGAGAGCTGCTTAAAGGGATTGTGCCAATATTAAACTAGGCTTAAAAACTGATACATTATGTGACAATAAAAATATTTTAAATATACAAACATTTCCGAAGATGTTCTGTTTGAATAATATAAATTTAATAACCCCACTTTGTTCCTACATTGTTTTTATGACCTGCTGAACTTACAACCCACTAAGGTGGTCAGGCATGCTCAGTTCATCTGTAAACTCCAGGAAGTACAGACAATTGGTCTCCACTGAACATGTGACAGGGATTGAATGAAAATGTGTGCACTGTTGTCTGGCAACAGCTGGGTCACACTTCACAGAGGGAAGCAGAAAGTGATAAGAGTCGGGGAGAGAAAAAAAGTACAGGGATGGATGATAATTTATTAGAAATTGCAAATGTTTTCTACTTAACATATACGCATGTGATATGCATCTGATTTTACTAATTTTACTTAATGCTACAACCCCTTTCAATTATAACCCTCATGGCATATTGGATTACTGGGCATCCCTTTTAAAAATTATGTTGCATTTAATTTCACTGATGACTAATATTTATTGCTAAGGCACTGATCTAGTATAGTCAGGTCATCCTCACTCCATATAACTCAAATTTTATGCCATTAAATAGACTCTCAAAGCAAGAATAAATTTTCTATTATCGATTATTTTTTTATTTTTTGTTCTGTCATTTTTATTTTCCAAGTTTACCTGATAGTTTTAGAAGTGAATTATGAGGTTAATTCCACCAGGAGAGAAGCTGAGCATCTCTGTGTAATAGAAATCAATCGAACTAACGGTTAGAGATAAAACAATCAATTGACGATTGATTTTAAGGGAGTTTGCAGAGGAGACAAAAAATGTTTTGAATGTTTATAGATTCATCATGACAATAGCAGATTTCCTGTAATATACAAAGGTCGTTTTTTTTTTCTTTTCATGACATCCTATACTGTAAGAATCATCTTGGATCAAATTATATATACATTTTTAGAAATTCTAAACAAATGTTAATTAGCTTAAGATCAGTTTGCTTATTTCTATTCATAATTAGAGATGAGCGAATATGATTCGATCGAGATGGTATTCGATTGAATATTGCGGTATTCGAAAGATTCAAATTCAATCGAGTAGTGTGATGAATACGCGGTGAACATTCGAAAGCCCTCCCATCGCACTTGGAGCTTTTTTTAATCCAATCACCGTGCAGAGAGGCCTTGAGGGACCCTGGGAGTACGCACGCAGTGCCAAAACGGTGTCTACCCTCATTGGATGGCTGAACCACATGACTTCGAATATTTAATAATTGACTTCTGCCTCTCGACCGCAGATGAGCTTTCAACCTAGCCAGGGAAAGATCTTCAAGCAGGGAGAGATAGGTTTTAGTAGCGTTTTGGTTAGGCAGAAGTAAAAGGCAAGTGATACCTATTGTGCCAGTTGCCCAGTAAAAGGCACGTGATACCTATTGTGCCAGTTTCCCAGTAAAAGGCATGTGATACCTATAGTGCCAGTTGACTAATCTCTGCTCTGCTGCGCTTAGCATTCGTACAGCGTAATGCGTGATACACTCGAATAACGTGGCACTTTACGGACACACATAGGAATCATGTATGTAACGCTGTGCACGAAATACGAAGGAAATGTGTGAACATTGCCGTAAACATTTGTAAAACGCTCGCAAATATTTTTCCTTCGCAACTGCAGAGAGTGGCATTATACTGCGATTTTGAGGTGTTGGGTGCACCCAGGCATGCTCCCACTGATGTCACAGTGTCATTCCGGAGGTGTTGGCATAGTTTAGGGAGGTTTCATGGGGGACTTGGTGATCTCCAAGTGGTCGAATTTGGATTTCCAAGTGCCTCAAATTTTTTCCCCATAGACTATAATGGGATCGAATATTCGTTCGAATAGTTGAATATCGGTGCCTATTCGATTTGAATTCTCTAAAGTCAAATATTTCACTACTCGCTCATCTCTATTCATAATCATCATTGACACCACTGCTTTAAGCTCCCTGATGAAGCTGTGAACAAATAGGGTAAACCTGTCAGAATCTCAGGTTTCCTTTTTACGTGCGTTTTGACTTTGTGCATGCTTAGCAGAAATCTATTAAAATGTAAAATGGTATACTGTCTTTGTTTTTTCAGCTGGTCCTGATTATCAGGTTTACGCAATTAGACGAGGGATTTTAGAGGCTATGTATTTTTTTTTTTTCATGTCAAAAGTTATTGCTAAGGAGATGAAACTGGAGAAAGAGAAAGCGCAATTGCCATATTTCCTTAAAGCGAATGTACCATCAGGTACATCAATTTGTTTTTGTTTGTTTTTTTCCATTAACGGATCGGCCACGGTACTTTTTTGAACCAACGTCATGTACTCGCACATGACAACGGTCTTTTTCCCTCCGTGATGAGACTCCAATAAAGTGTGAATAAACACGCTTGCTATTATTTCTGGATGTTGCGGGAATCCTTCCTTTTCAAGTGTACAGTGCCCTCACCAAAGATTGCGGGCCTATCTGCATGCATCCTCCATCAATTTATTTGGCCATAGCCAGAGTATCTCCAAAAGGTGTTGTTGCTCGACTTTCTTTTTGTTTGGGCAGTACCAAAGTGATGGCCCAGGAGAGGGAAAATACAATTCATTACAACTGAAATAAATAAATATATATATATATATATATATATATATATATATATATATATATATATATTAAATTGGGGTTTAAGAAGAATTTGTTCTAGAACTTTAATTTATCAAATGTATCAAATGAATTTGTACTAAGATGTGCTCTGTGCTTACCTACACTAAGCAGCTTAACTACAATCAGATTTCAAGCCTCAAACTATGGCGCATAAATCCTTAGACACGTAGAAATATGTAACATTTCAATACCCAACAATATGTTAAATTACCAGAGCCATATAGACTTAATCTTCCCACGCTGCGCCCACAGATGTTCAGTTCATTAGACGGGGATGGGAAATATTAAATCATTGATTGGAACTCACCACAACTTTATTGACTGTATTTCTGATAGTGAATATATGATATGTCTCTACAGTAGCATTCGATGGATCATGGAAACGATTGAACTAAATAAGATGCTTTGAAAGCATCTTGGATTACTGGATACGCATAGAAAAATTTTCTCTTTTATTTATTTTTTAAGATGCAATATGATCCTTAAGGGAAAATTTTAATCAGTTTTTCTTGTCTATTTTAGATCCCGTCCTATTGTTACTGGGGAAAATAATGGTTTCGTTATAGATTATACTTCAATTTCTTACCACTTTACAAATGAGAATGTCAAATATTGATTTACTATAGCATAATATATAACCAATTTTGAGTACTTTGTAGCTGTACCTTTTAATTTTGCTTTTAGCAGAGAATGATTGTTCTTCTCCCATAGTGGTAACAGTTCCACTGTAATACTGGTGGAATCTACCCTTTGTATTGTAGACTTTTGTATTGTAGACTGAGACAGTAATGAAAATGAAAATGCTTTGTTGGCTTGGCAATCTTCTTATGAAGTCCATGCCACTCCTGCTCGGATGGCTAGAAAAAGCTGGATCTAGTCCTGGAAATCATCTGCCAGGACTGGATGCAGCTTTTCCAGACACTCGGTGAAGCAGCATGGACTTCAAAGGCAGACGGCTGATAAGCAGATTGCCGAGCTAAGGAAGCGTTTTGCTTTTTTTGTCCTGTAAATTTGCTCATCTCTACTGTCAGCCAAATGCCCATACAACCAACAGCTATCTCTTTTACCACCCACTAGTTCCGCTGAGTGTTTATGTGTTTTTAATAGAGAAAAAGAGGTAAGCCACTGAGAATTTTCTATTACCATCCCCCATGTCACATCTTCTAGTTCCCTGCTGAGTGCTACACCTGCTTTCTTTGAGATGAAGTAGTCTCATCAGTGACTGCCAGCTCAGCCAATCATTGGTCGTGTGGCTGTCCCACCTCTTTTCACTGATTGGCTGAGGGGACTGTAATTGCTGGGACAAAATCTTCTCGGAACTGGTGGCCATATCGCTTATCGAGGACCCAAACATGCGACAAGGAGCGTGGTAGATGAAAATAGGCTGTTTATTCCTTTCTTTGCAACCATAGCAAAATATGTATACATATATATATATATATATATATATATATATATATATATATACACCCAGATTACCCCCATAATACCACACATATAGATAATTCTCTATATTCTTCATCCTATTTTCCTACTCGTCTCTTATTTTAACTTTTTTTTTCTACCTTAACTGCCATAATTTACATAAATAAACAATGCATTCCCTTTAACTACAGTATGTAAAATTCCCCAGTGCCCTGAGATGTGAATATATAGAAGTACAATACATCCGATCCCTGCCTGCTGTTTCAGAATCACTTTAGCTTCTAACCTGTCCAGTTCATGACAAGTGTTTTGTGTAATTTTCCACTGGAAAGATCTTAATATTTATTCATTTTTATGTTTTTTTTTTTTGTTTTTTTTTGTCATCGCCTTTAATGCTCAACAAACAATATATAATGTCTGTTTATACATCTGTTTACTGAGCGATAGATCCTCTGTTGGGGTGAGAATATAACTGTGTAATAGTTATGTAATGGAAGTGTATAAAGAAGCACAGCAGTTACTTTGTGTTTACAGAATAATTAATCCACCAAAAGCCAATTAAAGTGACAATGTGGCAAAATAGATTTGAATTTGAACAGAACATTTTTGGGATCCCTCGCTGAGCTCATAACAACTTTTTTTTTTTTAACTTTCAGTCTCTTATTTCCTGCTTGACTGTTGTATATTTATAATCTGGCTCACTTTGCTGCACATATGTCTCCCCAGCAGTACAAAGATACACACTAGTATATTGTATAACTGACAAACCTTCCCTATCCTACACTGGTTCCTCTTGGTTTTGCTTGCTTTTAACCGATTTGTACTTTTTTTTTTTAATTGGGATTTTGCCTTTCTTCTGAAAAAGACCCAATAAAAGTCTGTGCAGCAGAGAGGCAGTCTCTACTACAGCAGATAGATATTGCTTTCGCCTCTTTAGTACAATATGTTTAAAAATGGGGATACTCAGTAAGCCAAATTAAAGGGAATGTCCTATCTAAATAACCCTTTCTTCCATGGCAATGAACTGGTTACCCCATGTGTGGTTTCTTTAGCCCTAAGCAATCAGAGATCACTATGAGATCAAATGGCCACTAATTCCCCTGCAGTGCAAATATAGTATTATATGGCCCGGCATGACAGCATGGATGAATGGGTAGAACATGGTCATGTGGAGTCTTTCTGAGCAGGGGCTCACTCTTCTTGCATTTCCTCTGCTCATAGAAAGTATGTCAGAGATAGATAGATAGATAGATAGATAGATAGATAGATAGATAGGAGATAGATAGATAGATAGATAGATAGGAGATAGATAGATAGATAGATAGATAGATAGGAGATAGATAGATAGATAGATAGATAGATAGATAGATAGATAGATAGGAGATAGATAGATAGATAGATAGATAGATAGGAGATAGATAGATAGATAGATAGATAGGAGATAGATAGATAGATAGATAGATAGATAGATAGGAGATAGATAGATAGATAGATAGATAGATAGATAGATAGGAGATAGATAATATCTGATATTCTTTACCAGAATATAATCTCCTTATGCAGATTTGCTCCCTAGAAATAATAAAATGCTGATATGTTACATAAGTAATGGACTGCAATACTTTGAAGCCTCAAACCTAAAACCTTGGCACATCAGAGATCTTCAGATCTGCGCTGGAATATCTACCCTGGTATCCAGCTCATGGGGTTAGGTGTCTATATGTCACTGGTTTTATTCAATAAGACACATCACAGACGCTTCTTAGTAATCCAGATTTCGCTTTGCAAAAATGGTCTGAAAAGTTTCAGCGAAAATACTTTATATATTAGCTGAGACTGTAGGACTTGGCTATTCATGTAAATAGAAAGGAATGGCAAAAGGAAGGAAGGAAGCCTATAGGGCAGGCATGTCCAAAGTCCGGCCGGAGGGCCATTTGCGGCCCGCGTTCCAAACGTTTACGGCCCCCCAGGTATCCAGCTTGCTATTATCTGCCTGTGTTATAAAGCATATAGCATGTAGCATGTAAAATGGTCGGCCCTCGCACATGTTCACTTCATCAAATTTGGCACTCTTCGAAAAAAGTTTGGACATGCCTGCTATAGGGGATTCAATCATACAAGTAGACATACTGTACACACTTTCTTGCTCATTAGCGCCCCCCTTCTGTTTCCCTTCTGGTTAAGGTCCCTCTATAAATTCATACATTTTTCTAGATTACTGAGAAGAAGAATCCTTATTATCTACTATGGTGGTCTCCTCTTACCTACTGTACTATGGTGGTCTTCTCCTTATTACCTACTGTACTATGGTGGTCTTCTCCTTATTACCTACTGTGGTGGTCTTCTCCCTTTTACCTACTATGGTGGTCTTCTCCTTATTACCTACTGTGGTGGTCTCCTTATTACCTACTATGGTGGTCTTCTCCTTATTACCTACTGTGGTGGTCTTCTCCCTTTTACCTACTATGATGGTCTTCTCCTTATTACCTACTGTGGTGGTCTACTTATTACCTACTATGGTGGTCTTCTCCTTATTACTTACTGTGGTGGTCTTCTCCCTATTACCTACTATGGTGGTCTTCTCCTTATTACCTACTGTGGTGGTCTTCTTATTACCTACTATGGTGGTCTCCTCCTTATTACCTACTATAGTGGTCTTCTCCTTATTACCTACTATGGTGGTCTTCTTATTACCTGCTGTGGTGGTCTTCTCCCTATTACCTACTATAGTGGTCTTCTCCTTATTACCTAATGTGGTGGACTTATTACCTATTATGGTGGTCTCCTCCATATTACCTACTATAGTGGTCTTCTCCATATTACCAACTATAGTGGTCTTCTCCTTATTACCTACTATGGTGGTCTTCTCCTTATTACCTACTGTGGTGGTCTTCTCCCTATTACCTACTATGGTGGTCTTCTTATTACCTAATGTGGTGGACTTATTACCTATTATGGTGGTCTCCTCCATATTACCTAGTGTGGGTGTCTTCTCCTTATTACCTACTATGGTAGTCTTCTCCTTATTACCTACTGTGGTGGTCTTCTACTACCGGATGAATGTGTAGCTTCTGGGTTTTTTTTGGAGACAGCTCCTATATAACCCTTTATCCCATTGGGAATGATAGTAGGGAAGGATAAAGCACTGGGGTTCCCCATTCCAGTGGTCATGATGGTTTCTCCCAACTGATCGTATGTTCAGAAAATGTCAAAGAAACAATTATACAAAACAAATACAATATTCCTAGTCCATGACATGAGGGGGGTTATGCATGACTTCTCTCTGTGGTGAATCTCTGACTCATGGGCTATCCTCACCTTTATCATTTTATTCTGGAGTGCTCCTCTAACTGTTGTATGCTATTCCACATAGATCTCATCAGCATCTAGGCACAAGTATCTACAGTATAATAGTGAAGATCTAAGGTATAGAGTATATTGCTCTACTCACCTTTTTCAGATATTTGGTTGCATGACTTATTCAGGGTAGTGTCCGAGCCATATACGTCCAAGATTCCTCTCTTGAAGACACTATTCGAGAAGAATACGTCCCAGCTGGTGGCAGAAACTTGCAATCTGCAACCACGACCGTGACTTATGCTAAACATACATGGTATTATAATTAATGGAATCCCGTCCGGAGCGTGTAGACACAGTATACGCTCTGGCCGTGATTCCATCTGACCTCACGAAAAACTGACATGTCACTTTTCTAAGGTCGCTATTCATTGAATAGCGGCCACACAGACATGTGAGTTCAGCACATTGAATTGGAATGCAGGCGCACCCCTATCCGAATTCTCCTGAAATGAAGGTAATTCGGCCAGTACTGCAGTACCGGCCGGGATGATCTTCAGTAACACCGGCTGTTCTGTGACTCAGCCGGGTCACAGAACGGCTGGTGCTATACTACTTGTGGACATGGCCTTAAAGGACAACTCCCGCGGGACCCCCCCCCAAAAAAAAACACAGACACCATACTCACCATCTCTCCGGTGACGATCGCCACTCGATTCGCCCGCCGTCCGCCTCTCCGTCGCCGCCTTCCGCCATCCAGCGATGTCTCCAACTTCCGGGTCCAGGGGATGGAAAAGGCTGCCAGTGCGCTTGCGCACCGGCAGCCTTTTCATTGGCTGGAGCGCATCACATGGCTTCCAGCAAGCTCAGCCAATCAGGGCTGAGCAAGCTGGAAGCCATGTGATGCGCTCCAGCCAATGAAAAGGCTGCTGGTGCGCATGTGCACCAGCAGCCTTTTCATCCCCATTCACTTTGCATGAAGACGCCGAGGAGGAAGAAGACCCGGACCGCCCCTCGGCTCTGACGTCGTCGTCACCAGATGCCGCCCCGGAGAAGAGGACCGTGACGATCGTAATAGGTAATGTATACATTCCTTAACTTCCGGGGTGGGGGGTCGGGGGTCCGAAAGTGGGGGAAGGGGGCCAGGCCGGGTATTTAACCACATTACAAAGTTATATAACTTTGTAATGTGTGTTAAATGAGCAAAAAAAATTTTTTGTGGGAGTTGTCCTTTAATATGGATACTTGTACTTAGCTACTGATAAGAGATGAGTGCAACTCGAGTATGCTTAAGTCCATCCAAACCTGGAAGTCTTGGCATTTGATAACTGGTGGTTGAAGAAGTTGGATGTAGTCCTAGGGAGTCCTGGAAAACATGGATACAGCCATGGGCAACATGGATGCAGGCAGCATTAGGGCTGCATCCAACTTCTTCAGCCACCGGTAAACAAATGTTGAGACCTCCCGGTTTGGATGGACTTAAGCTTGCTCGAGTTACGCTCATCTTTATGTCTTCCTGCATTTAGGAGGACATTTTTAGTGTTTTTAACCATCCAGTATCACAGAATAGCCAATAACAAAGGCCTAAATAATCACGATGATCAGATTCTGGGATTTTCTGCTTTGTAAAAAAAAATAAAATAATAATAGATTTCTGTGAAAGTAAAGAATTCCATGGAAACAAGCTTATTTTTGTCTTTGCATTTTTCCATGTACAAATATTATTACATGTATATTTAGCTAAGCAAAGCGATTCCTGAGTGATCTGTATTTTTAAGGGCTTGCTATTGAGGTTTGCGCAGGTAGTTGTTCACGCTGCACAACATAATGATGCCATAATTTTGATGTCACTTATTTCTCGAGTAGATTTTTCCACTTATTTCGCTCATAAAATGTATTCACAACTCTTGTGGGATTTTTGACGTTGTTGGTATTATCTTCATCCCAAGTTGCACGTCAGTAAACTCCAAAGCGAGAAGACATTACATAGCTATTGTGCCAGTCCAGGACTTTCGGCGCACAATGCCGGTGATTGGCCTGTCAATCATTTTCTCGTCGCAACTGTCTTGTAGCTTCAGTGCGTGACAGCCAGTCACAAAATAATGCAAATACGTCCATAAACCTGTATGAGAGGTGTCTGTGTATGTAATCAGTGAGCCGAGCTTCATAATGATGATTGATTTTTACAAAGGCGACGTCAAATATACATGACGATAGAAAGTTAGATGCTCTAGTTTGCAAAAATGTATCGGCTTCAGCTAGAGAGGGAAGGATAAGGGTTTGGGATAATACACTGGCATGCTGTTATATGTGATCTGATGGAAAACCTCATGGTTAAGACAGACATGGACCTATGGAAGTCTTGGGGTCCTTTTATATGGGCCTATACCGGGAAAAGGAATAAGAAAAAGCAACAATCAGTTTGCTTGCAGTGCCTGTACAAGGTATAAGGAATGGCACAGTTGGGCCACACAAACAATCACTGTATCGTTTGTTGATTATCGGCTCGGTAGCATTTCCAAAAACTCCAAAAATACTCCCCATGGGTCCAACCACAGTTTTTGTGTGATGTTCACTGGGCCTCATGGAGGTCTTCTCCTAACACCTTTTATCCTAAAATGACTGCTAAATTTGTGAGCAAAGCTATTTGCCAGATGATATGGGCTACCCTGTGTCATTCTTCCTCCTTTCTGCCATGTGATCTGGGCTATTTTGACAGATCTGGCCAGAACAAACCACTTGAGGTTAGAGTTTTCTATTGGGACTAAAGAGCGTGCTTGAATCTCTTTGGCCCCAGTGGGAAGCCTTCTGTTGGTTGAATACCTACTAAATAACTACTTAGCGTTTCACCATATGTATTGTTTATGGGAATTGGGCACAACCTTTGGCTTGTTAGCTAACAGGGCACAATAAGATTAGGATTACAATAGCTTGACCATCTCAGGCCGGAGATATAAAGGGATATTTATCAAACATGATGTAAAGTGAAACTGGCTCAGTTGCCCCTAGTAACCAATCAGATTCCACCTTTCATTTTCCAAAGAGTCTGTGTGGAATGAAAAGTTGAATTGATTGATTGGTTGCTAGGGGCAACTGAGCCAGTTTCACTTTACACCAGGTTTGATCTCCCCCATAGGATTTATATGGTGGAGCTGCATTATTTATAAATATGGCACGTAACAAACCAGCTATTGTTACTCTAACAGTGGCTACATTTGTATAATAAAACACGTAGATTTTCTTCTGTAAGGTAAGTACTTTTCACTTTTCTCTATTATCATAGAGAAAAACAAGTAATATTCGTAATTGTTTGCATGTTCATTTTTGTTCTATAGTTCAGGATCCTGGGGCAGCTTCACATTTACTTGTACTGGTTTGTACATATAATTTGCATTGACGGAAGCAGAAACATTTGCAATATGACAGCTTAGTACTGCTGAATAAAAGGTCACCTCGTCCTAGTCTAACTGGTACGGAGAAAGCGACCTGATGGCTTCTAGCATAACATGAACCCTGAACTCATGTAACCTTGCTAGGTAATGCTTCTTCTTTAAGGTTTTATGTTTAATTTAATGAATTAAAGGAAAAGTCTGGACTCTGACTTTTTTTTCCCCAAAAAGAGCTGGGAAGGAGGTGGCTGAACATAACAACATGCACCTACCTCCTGGGCTCCAGCACTGGGGTCGGCGATCCTCTGCTCTGGTACCCGGTCCCCTGGGCACTTCCTGGTCTGACATGCCAGGCCCGCTTAGCCAGTCAGTGGCCATATCGGGGTCCCGCCTTGGTCGCTGACTGACTCAGCGGGCCTGACCTCCAGAGGAACAGGAACCGATGCTGAGGACAGCAAACCCCAGCTCTGGAGCCGAGAAGGTAGGTGCATGTTTTTATGTTCAGCCACCTCCTCCTCGCCTCTTTTGAAAATAAAAAGTCAGATCCCGGATTTCTCCTTTAAAGGAACATAAAACACGTTGCCACGGTCAATGATTTGACTCAGCAAGCAGGCACTATCGAGTTGGAATATTACACAAACCATAAGTTAAGAACATCAGAGGACTAGGAGCATTGACACAGCAGCTGTGGGAAGCCAGAGAAAGGTGAGTATAGCTGCATCATCGTTCCTATACAACCCCAGCTCAGGAGCAAAAATAATAAAAAAAAAAACTTCTAGAAAGGACTGTAGCTATCCATAGATAATGTCTAGGGGACAGATCTGGTATTGCAGTTTATTTCCAATCTTTTATAGGGCAAAATTACAGTTAAAGGGATTTAACCATAAAGGTTATCTATAGTATTGATGAGGGCTCGACTTCTAGTAATATTGTCTTTGTCATTATACTCACTCTATGAGACAGACAGAGTGTATGTCCACCTGTCACTCCATTCAGTCAAGGGGACACTGATCTCTCTTTCTTGTGATTGTTAAGGGTCCTTTGCTGGAAAACTTATTTAAAGAGGTCTGGCAATGAAACCTATTTTGAACTGTCTAATAAATATATATTGGCATATATGCTCATTATCGTATCTTTCTGTGGTCTTTCAAGCGTTCCTTTTGTTTTTGGTGCAAACTGTCTGCTCTATTGTCTTTAGCGCAACTTCCTTTCTAGTGTACATCCTGTAAAGGGGGCCATAAACCTTCCATAACTTTCAGCCGAATGATCATTCAGGCAAAAGGTAAATTTCCCCGTATACATAAATGTTTTACACAGTGCCGCCTGCTCACTTTTAGCCTCTGGACTCTTTATTCTCCCAGTTCTTTTGTCATCACGACCTGGCAGGAACGCCACGTTCAACCACCTGTGACTGCAGAGGTGTCCCGTCTCAGTCACTGACTGGCTAAGTGAGCATTTCCAAGTTAGGTCATGATCTCATAGGATCGGGGGAGACAGGAGGGTTGTGGGTGAACATGAGCAGTGGTACTGCACTGTGGGGGCACTGGAATAGGTAAGTATGTTCCCATCACCCCCTCCCTCCCAGATTTTTTACATTTGGCTGGAACTTTCCTTTAAGTGGTTAAAATTTAAGTACTGTAGATGCTTAAAAAAAAAAAAACTATAACAACATTATGACGAGGAGGGAAAAGTTCTGTTTTTACGTGCAAATTGGTTACTTCAAATTAATTTTTGGAAGAAAAAACAACTTTTCATTTTATTTTTTTTCATTTAATACCATTATACTTAGATCCAATTGTCATAGATTTCTCCCAAGACTAAATATGGCCCACAATCTGCTGATAAACATTTCTATTTTCCACAAAATTTACAGTAGACGTTCTCCAACGTCCCAGTTAGATAAATAAAAAATAAGCCATAAGAAATTCATGAGGAGAAATCTGTAGTCAGAAAAATGTAGAATCTTTAAATGGAAGAATTCTCACAATTACCACTTAAATAAACCCCTTTAAAGTTTATACGTTCGCCACTGCCGAGCCAAATAAAATCAGAGACTTGGTTGATTATGACAAATTACACTCCATGGGCTCTGCAATATCCTTTTATTATGGAATGATGGGGCAGGCGGCAACTTATGTTACTTAATTATGCTGCACAGGCAAAGTTAATTAAGGTTCATTGACTCTCATCGCCTGGTTACCGGCGACTGTATCTCAGCCCGTGCAAAATCGCATCCCATTAAAAAATTGCATATAATTGCAGACACAGGTAGAAAGGGAGTAATGAATTTTCGGAGTATCGTTAAATAAAAGTACATAATAGCTAATGCTAATACAAAAACAATAATAACAGAAGCAGTTCATGACCATTATAATTAATGTTATTATTCATAATTATATCATTCAATTAAGATCAATATTCTTGTTTATGTTCTAGTTTATTTCCTTACTTGGCCTAAGAAAACTTAAAGGGTTCCTATCATTTAAACAAACTTCTGATATGCCATAGCGCCATGTCTAGGGTTCATATCGGTCGGGGTCTGATAGAATTATAACAGAGCCCTATGGAACTTCCAGTACAACAATTACCAGACGTTCCGTAGGGCTCCATTATAATTCCGTTCACCGCTACGGAGACAGAGAAGGGGCTCAGCACCTGGACCTCGACCAATGCAAACCTCTAACATGTCGCTATGACATGTCAAAAGTTTGTTTAAATGATAGGTGCCCTTTAAGGGATATTCTCATTTTATAAAGTGATGACCCTCAACAGTATATTTGATGCATTGAAAAGGAAGAGCTATCTTATTATAAGCAATTCGGTTAGATAGAAGAAGATTTATCTTAGAGAACTTAGTGACCGTGTTGATCTTTAGAGATTTTTTTTCTTCCGTAAGGATCTCTGGTGGTTGATAGGTCCACTTGCAAGTGTCAGGTTGGCAACATTCTGGCAAGTAGCCCTCACTATACATTCTATGCTTACATGGATTATACAGTATTCATGTATTTCCTGGTTTTTAGGCGGGAGTACAATACCTAGAGTTAAAGGGGTTATCTGGCACTTAAAATAAAAATGTGTGTGTTGCTCTCCTATTGTAAAACATAACAAACATCTAATGCTTACCTCTCTCAGCGGTCCCACAACGTTCTCCTGTGGTATATCCAATGTTCTCCACTGACCGCAACTGCAACTACTTTCAAGACAAGCTTGTCTCGGTAATGACAGCTGGTTCAGCCAATAACTGGCCACCATGCTGTTCCATTTGAGTCAGTGATTGGCCGAGCAGGCCATCACTGCAGAGATAGATTCATCTTAGAAGTGGCAGCCACTGAGGTCAGCGGAGGACTCCGGAGATAGTAGCTGCAGGTTTACTGTTTTATTATAGGAAAGCAACATATAAAAACATGTAAGTGCTGGATAACCGCTTTAATGGCATCATGCAAGGTGCTACACTCCTATGCTTTCTATTTTAACTCAGAATAGAATGGATAGAGGTTAAGAAACTGATAAATGGAGGTCTTACCACTGGGACCCCAACAATCACAAAAACAGAAGAATAATGTCCTCTTAATTAATAGAGTATATGAATAGAGGACCAATGCTCCATCTCTATGGGGCTTCTATACATTACTGAGTACAGTGTTCCATTCCTTTGGGGACAGTTCTCCGTTCTCTGCTGCCAATCTTCTACTATTGGAATCTCAGTCATGGCTGTAAGTACTTTTATTTTTTTCTATTATATATAATGCTGGTGTCCTGATTATATGGCGGAGGGCCCTCTTGTACACCAGGGTGTACGTGTGGCTGCTACTTCGGCACTTTTTACAGCTATGCATCTGACATGGTATTAAACTTTACTATTGTACTTTATAGCCCTAGCTGTGCAATGAACCCGTACAACGGGTGTGTGGGCTGTAGCCATGTTTGCAAATTACATAATTATCAGTTAGTCCGGGTGATTAGAAATTAATGAGCATATCCTTGAAATCTGTTTTTGTCACCAAAATATACAGCGTAATGGATCCATCTATTAGAAATGCAATCTTGGTTTTTCTCTGCTATACAAGAAATAATTCTCTGCTCATTTCACAAAATGACTGTGAAAGTGTCTGGAGAATTTGTCTTCTTTTATGTTCCCCGGTGACGGATTTCCTGAGTTGGTCTATTACCTACAAATATCCTGATGTACTATGTTTTATTTGATCTGAGGAAGGGAACTGTAAAGATTGGCAACTCCCAGGAAAATAGAATTATTGTGTCTGCATAATGGAAAGGAGATCGACAGAGATAGCAAACAAAGAGGGAAGCTTTATATTTAGGGACAAGAGAAAATAACAGAAAATTCTGCCTTGAAGGAAAAGCAGATAAATACTCAAAAAAATTGCAAATTTTTAAAATCTCCCAGATTGAATATTCTTGTAAGTACAAAAATGTATTTAAAAAAAAGTTATCATCTTCTACTTGTCTTGCTCTTAGTGCTTTTCCGATTGAGTACTACATGTGCAATCTCCTGGCTTTAAAGCAAGAAGATATTAAAATTCAGAACCCAGTCCTTTCCATTTCATGCAATTGGGCCCAAGCCAGATCTTCCTGAAAGGCGCCAGAGCATAGCCGTCTGATTAGAAAGCCTGGCTCCGACAAATGACACCTTAATGGGACTTTCATGTCTTCTGAAAATCTACTCTGCACTTTTCCATGTAGAGTTCAAAGTTTTCTTATTATTCATTTTTTTAAATGAAGACCAAAATTACTACAAAAGGTAGATGCCTTGTCTGCAAGGATCAGCTATAGAGTGTCCCAAGAATAAAAAAATTGCCCTAATGATGAAGAAAATCCAAGTTTTGTAATTACGTCACCAAAAATTCCAAAAGTTTCTCTGTAAAGGAATTGCTAAATAACCCTATAGGTCCTGGAAAGAGCATAGAAGGAAAAGCAATCCATGACTCTGTACAGGGTGGCAAATCCCAGATCCAAGTTGGAAGATCAGTTTTGAGCTTTGCCATGCGCCATTCTCTTTTACGATAGACACTGTATGCTTGGCATTGTAGCTTAATAATTGTGGTCTAGGCAATTATCATTTAATGCTATGGGAGAATGTAGGGGAAAATAGGTTTGAGTCTTTGAAATAGATGTAAACTGTTTTAGAAGAAATCAACATACACTTAAGATAAAGGAAAAAGTATATCATGTTCATAGGTGCGTATTGAGCTCTGATAGATTGCGTTCAACATGAGTAACGCCTTCATCGGTATACAAGGTGAGGTATAGAGATGAGCACAACTTCATCATGCATGAGTCTGTCCTAACTAGTAACTCTAGCCATTTGATTACTGGTGACTGAAGAAGTTGGATTCACCCCTTAGGGCTGCCTAGAAAACATGGTTACAGCCATAGGCTGGGTTCACACTATGTATATTTGAGGCTGTATTTGGTCCTCATGTCAGGTCCTCATAGCAACCAAAACCAGGAGTGGATTGAAAACACAGAAAGGATCTGTTCACACAATGTTGAAATTGAGTGGATGGCCGCCATATAACAGTAAATAACGGCCATTATTTCAATACCACAGCCGTTGTTTTAAAATAACAGCAAATATTTGCCATTAAATGGCGGCCATCCACTCAATTACAACATTGTGTGAACAGAGCCTTTCTGTGTTTTCAATCCACTCCTGGTTTTGGTTGCTATACAGCCTCACAAATACAGCCTCAAATATACATAGTGTGAACCCAGCCATAGGTTGTATCTGTATTTTCCAGGACTCCCTAGGGCTGTATTCAACTTCTTCAGCCACCAGTAATCAATTGGCAAGACTTATGGGTTTGGACAGAGTTGCGTTCATCTCTCGTGAAGCACCAACACCCATTACCCCAGTAATCTTCTGTTTGCCAGAGCCTTATGACCCCTATGTCAGCTAGGCGGGCCTTCATGGCAGTTGGGCTAGATCTCGCTGCTGGGGAAAGAGCCCAACTGCTGTGAAGCCCCGCCTAGGTGACACTGTCCACCGATGAAATAAAACCATTTTAGAGCATCTAACCTTGTGGATGGTGTGGAGAACCACACATACAGTGTGTGTGTGTGTGTGTGTGTGGGGGGGGGGGTCAATATCACTTTAAGGATTAAAGGATAAATGCATATGTATAGAACCTATCACCCCTCCCCCTTCCCTGTATTCATCCCCTCCTTGGTTGAACTTGATGGACATATGTCTTTTTTCAACCGTATTAACTATGTAACTATGTAACTATGTAACTATGATTACAAGAATGGAGAGTCTAAAGCAACTCAAAGATATTAATCTTGGATTGGAGTTAGAGTGGGTTAGAGTTTGGGTGGTGTGCAGTATTACATTTTTTCAGCATTCCTGGTGGGACATTTATATGTGTTATGTAATGGGTGGCATATTTGGGTCACTGCATCCAAGTTGTCCACTTTTTAGAGTCCATGTTTTTTTATTCAGAAGATCTGAAAATAAGATGATAATAAGGTCTCCTGCCACTGATGTGCCAAGTGATCAGTTATTGGGAAATCCAGTAGACAGGATTACATTTCCCTACAGTACCACTGCAGGTGAACAAGCAGCTTTATTAGTTGCACATTGAATCAATGAGCTGTCTGGCCATTGGCGCAACTTTAACCTGCTCAGGTCCAATTTTTCCTGAGGCTGCCTGGAAAACATGGCTACAACCATACAAAAAAAAAACAACAAAAACACGTTTTCCGGGCCTCCCTAGGGCTGCCTCCAACTGCTTCAGCCGTCGATATTGAAATGACGAACAATTGGACTCGAGCCTTCTTAATTTGCGCTCATCTCTATGCATGGATACGTCAGGTCCTCCAAAGTAACGGACAGGCTTTGTAACGGACCCCAAAACTATAATCTTAAAAAGAATCTTAGAAAAGAACTTAGACTATCCTATAGAGGTTAGTCTAAAAGACTACTTGCACTTCCATATACTTTTTTGTACAAGAATTTCCCCTTTTCCTGTCATTTTACTGTCTTCGGAGTTCACTTCCACATTTTACCCTTACACGGTGCATTTGAACTACTAAATCTTTTAATCTAAATAAGTATTTTATAATGTATATACTGCATAAGAACTGAGACTAGGGCAAAGTAACTGTTTAAAATAATAAATAAATAAAAAAAAGCCAAAGAACAAAACTTATTTCTGGTTAAGACGGGCGCAAGCGGCTTGGTTTGATGTACAGTAATACACAGCAGGAAACGACATCCCCACCGAGAGATATAGAAATATTTGATTTTTTGACATTGAAAACATAATTTTCAGGACATTGATATGTGGCAGGGGCGAAAAAACACCCGCAGCGATGCTCATACTGGTTCATCACCGCATGCCTCGTCTGCACTTTCTCTACTCTCTGAAAAAGATTTTTTTTTTTTTTTTTTTTCAAATTTATTCATTTGTATCTCTTGTTTTATTAAAAATTGCAAATATACACAAATTATATACACACATTTGAATATACAGTACGCCCCGAGGAGCCGAGTCGGTGTTTATGTGTATTTTTTATTTTTTTTCTTGCTATTTTTCATTTACGTATGGAGATTATTTGTGCCTTTCCTGAGGCTCAGTGTGTACTATTAGTCAATGTGTTGCTTTTGTAAGGGACACCTCTGTGGCTGCATTGATATTACATTATTATTCAGTAGCGAAGAGATGTGTTGGTGTGCAAACACTCTCAATTACCAATGTGCAATACACAGGGTTTTTATGTAGGTGATTTCATACCTAGGCATACACTACAAAGGTTTTTATGATGGATTTTATATGCAATAAGTTGTAGGATTCTTCATTGGATGGCAGGTTATGAAGCTGATGCTTATAGGAGGGAATAACATTGTATTTCAGCACTATATGGACTACTGTATGACTCCAAAAGTTATAGCGCTTATTATTAGTATTGGCTATGGGAGGCAATGCGTCCCTATACAACGTTCTGTAGACCTGCCCTATGTACATAAAGCATTGGGCTATGTTCACATTGTATATAAACTGTGGCCGTTGTTTGCAGTTTCAAACAACGGCCACTGTTTCACACGTTCCTGAGGACGATTGATCCATATTGGCCGCAGGAGCGTTATTTTATTTTATTTGGATTGCAGTCAAATTCGAGTGTGCCTGCAATCCAAATGAACCATTGAACTCTATGAGTGGGAACAACGGCCGTTGCTCACATTATAGCGGTCAGAAATAACTGACATGTCAATTATTTTGGCGGCCGTATTGAACAACTGTTCCCAAAGAGTTCAATACAGTCAATTACTTTAAGACAAGAACGGCCGTTGTTTTAATCACCGACAAGGCCGTTCTTCTCTTAATTAATACACTGTATGAACATAGCCTTAGGGTGTATTTGCAGACAGTCTTAAGATCATGTTTTCAATACATTTTTAGAGGTACCTATCGGTTGCTAAAGGCACATCTTCTTGATGTTTGTTGTAGTCAGTGGAAGAAAAAGCTACTTTCTTAGAATAATAGGGGAAATCAATGACCCTGAGCAAACTTAAAAGGGGTTTTCTGGACACTAAGGGGGAGATTTATTAAAGGGTGTAAAATTTAGACTGGTGCAAACTACACACAGCAGCCAATTACAGCTCAGCTTTAGGCAGTGCTGAAAGGAAAGCTGAGCTGTGATTGGTTGCTGTGGGCAGTTTGCACCAGTCTAAATTTTACACCCTTTGATAAATCTCCCCCTAAGTATTCATGGCCAGTAAACTGGATAGGCTACCCACAGCCAACACCTCCACCGATCAACTGATTAGCCCAGCAGCAATGCTCGAAAGCAACAGTGTACAAGAGCTGTAAGCCTTAGCTATGCACATTTTTTATAGTGTGAGTGCCAGGTTCCATTTATATCAATTGGATTCTCACTGCAGTAATCCAGGGAGTGAAGGGGGTGATAGACCCGTGAAATGCGTCACATCATTGCAATAAAGACAGAGATTAAACTTAAAGAAGTCCTGCGAAAAGTTTTATTAAAGTATTATATTGTCACCCAAAAATTATACAAATCACCAATATACAAATATTACGGGAAATGCACATAAAGTGTTTTTTTCTCTGCACTTACTACTGCATCAAGGCTTTACTTCCTGGATAACATGGTGATGTCACATCCTGGATAACATGGTGATGTCACTTCCTGGATAACATGGTGATGCCACTTCCTGGATAACATGGGGATGTCACTTCCTGGATAACATGGTGATGTCACTTCCTGGATAACATGGTGATGTCACTTCCTGGATAACATAGTGATGTGACCCGACTCCCAGAGCTGTGCGGCTGTGGCTGCTGGAGAGGATGATGGCAGGGGGACACTGAGGGACACAAGGCACTGGAGGGACATTGAGCATCCCCCTGCCATCATCCTCTTCAGCAGCCACAGCCCGCACAGCTCTGGGAGTCGGGTGGTGACATCACCATGTTATCCAGGAAGTGACATCACCATGTTATCCAGGAAGTGACATCTCCATGTTATCCAGGAAGTGACATCACCATGTTATCCAGGAAGTGAAGCCTTGATGCAGTAGTAAGTGCAGGGAAAAAAGCACTATGTAAGCATTTCCTGTAATAAGTATATATTGATTATTTGTATAACTTTTTGAGGGCAATTCAATACTTAATTAAAATTTTTTGCCAGACTTCTCCTTTACGGAGTCCTGGCAGCATCTTATTTTCCACGGGAGGTTTGAAGTTGGGCTTTTAAATAGGGTTTTGGCGCCATTACGAGATCCACATTTGTTCCGCAAAAACTGTGATTCTCAGACCGAGAACTTGGAAGATAACATCGGAAGGTGGATGGAAGCAGACCCTCGATTTACACGTAGAGCGCTTATGAGAGTCGTACCTGAGTACATACGACCCAACAAGGTGAGCGTCTACTATATCGTTTTATTGATTCCGCACATGCAGCGCCGGTCTGTTTTTTTTTTTTCCATTATATGCGTTTTTTTCCAATAAGACAGATTACTCAATTCATAGTCAAGAAGCTCTTGTAAAAAGTTTTGCTCGTGAAGCAGTGCCGCACACTTGATTTCCGTTGACCTCACAATTCAGAATTCATCGGCCATTTGCACTTCTCTTCTATACGACCAATTGTTTAAGATGTTTAGCTGTCAACATTCACACAATCGAAAAGGAATTTTACATCTTAAGAAAGCCTTGAAAACTTTGAATATTGCAGAGGAGGTATGTTAATAAAGAGAGTCCCTGTGCATTTCCATTAGGACAATGAATGCCTATCCTTCATACAAGTACAGACAGTCAAATGTCTATAAAGTAGGAACTCAAGAAGCGAGAAGGAATTCTGTAGGAAATTTATTATAAGGTATTTATAATAATCAGTTGATGAAACTTAAAAACAGTAAAAAGAATAAAAAAATTAAGCATAAAAAACATTAAAGTAAAATTAGTAAATAAGACCAATAAGGTATATAAAGCCTATACACATATATCTCATGCATTAGCTGGTTAACAGGGCCCTTGCATAGACAGCTTTTTGCTAAAATAACTGTCCTGTTCCAATTGTCCAGATAGAATGCAGCAGCTTATATAGTAGTATATCTTGTGTAATGATGTAGTAATTCTTAGCTGAAGTAGTTTTGGCAGTAATTCATAGCTGTAGCTGTTTTCTTTAGAGAGAGTAACAGGGACCTTGCTAGGATTTACAGGGCTCCATAGAAAAAAACTGCACGGGGCCCCTTGAGTCCTGTAGGCCTCCTTACCTCTCCGATTAGCCTCTGGCAACGCCTCAAGATTCAGCCCCCCCCCCCCATACAAATATACTCACCCAGCCCCACCCTCCGCTGACAGAGGCTGTCCAAGGGGGTGGGGGGCAGCTTTGATGCTGTCTGGGCTCTTGGCTGTTTGGGGAGTGGTTGTGGATGCTAGTGTGAGCTTTACTGTGGTGGCAGATAATTCTTCTCCAGGCCGGGCGCCAGACACAGGTCCCATAGCAGCTACATGGTCTGCCTCCATGGTAGATATGCCAGTGGATAGTAGCAATGAACAGATACATTTAAGCTCTTGTACAATGTAGGATAGTATGGTTACTAGTTATGGCCATGTTCACATGGCATACGAGACCGGCCATTCCGTGACACGGACAGATGTCAATAGCTGCCAATCGCTGCTATCAACATGTAGGGTTCCCACGTGATGCTAAGAGCTCCCAAAGACTCTCCTGCATGATGATTGGCTAAAAAAAAGGCACCAAACATGCAGGAAGAGGAAAATGCCATTGTCTCGAGTATCGGGAGATGCTCGTCTGAGTAACAAGCACCATCGAGTACCCTAATACTCGAACGAGTACCAAGCTTGGACGAGCATGCTCGCTCACCTCTATTAGAAACATATTACCACACACAGTTACAGTTAGTAACCATATTACCCTACATTGTATAAGAGCTCAGCAGTGCTACTATCTCTGAAGAAAGCAGCTATAGCTAAGAATTATTGCCAATATCTCTGATCAAAACTACTACAGCTACGAATTACTACATCATTACACAATATATACTACTATATAAGCTGCTGGATTCTATCTGGACATTTAGAGCAGGACATTTATTTCAACAAAAAGCTGTCTATACAAGGGCCCTGCTAACCAGCTATATTTGTATCGGCTCTATATACCTTATAGTTTTTGTTTAGTTTTTTTCTTCATGTTTTTTTATGCTTAATGTTTTATTCTTTTAACTGTGGTATAAATGTTATATTCATCAACTGATTATTATATATCTTACAGGATTTCTTCTCGCTTCTTGAGAGTCTACTTTATAGACATGTGCATTTTCTCTATATACGAGTCCATTTCTCTGTATACTATTCTGGAAGTTGGGTGTAGCTTGTACACTTTGTTTATCAAGTACAGCAATAGAGTACGAAGTGCACTAAGCTTGAAATCATTGTAAAGGTGCCTTCACACGTACCGGATCCGCAGTGGATTTCACGCTGCCGGTTTGCAGCCTGCTCAGCGCCGCGGCTGTGTAAGGCTCCCGGCTCCCCTCGCTCCTCATCAGCCAATCAGTGCACGGCAGCTGCCATGGCGGCTGAGGAGCGAGGGGAGCCGGAAGCTTCACACAGCTGCACAGCCGAGTAGACAATGTATGCTTTGGGCCGGGGCTGCAAACGGTGGGTCAACAGGGGTTAAAGGGGCCAAGTCACATATCTACAGCGGAATGAAAATTCAGCTGCGGGTATGTGACCCTATAGGCCTTCACTATACCAGGATCTGCAGCGGATTTCGCTGCAAACTAAATGTTTGTGCATAAGGAGAAGACAGGAAAGACAACTGGCAAGCAAATGGACCTTAAAGGTTACGGTGGGTTTGTAAGTCAGTAAAAAGTGTATGGGGTTCTCCCAACAGGTAATGTGGATGGAGATAAGGGTTGGGCACTTTGGAAAATCACTGCCCAACCCCTTCTGTTCTGGGAGAGATAAGCCACAGCCAAAGCTTCATGGTTTCTGCTTAACCCTTGTCTCCCTATGCATGGAGAGGACAGGGAATGGATGGTTTGGCCTTCAGTTATTGAAAGTGTATGGCCATCTTAAGACCTGCACCAGGAAAACAAAGCTCCATTCCCTTCAACTTTTGATTGCTATTAGAGATGAGCGAACCTGGAGCATGCTCGAGTCCATCCGAACCCGAACTTTCGGCATTTTATTAGCGGTGGCTGCTGAACTTGGATAAAGCCCTAAGGCTATGTGGAAAACATGGATATAGTCATTGGCTGTATCCATATTTTCCAGACAACCTTAGAGCTTTATCCAAGTTCAGCAGCTCCAGCTAATAAAATGCCGAACGATCAGGTTCGGATGGACTCGAACCTGAACCCGGTTCGCTCATCTCTAATTGCTATTGAATGACAACAATGAGATACCATGAGGAATTGTTACAGATTGCATGTTGGAAAATTGTCATTTTTATTCTACAACGGATAATAGTTATTTTCTAAAAAAACCATAATATCCCTTTAAGAAACATGCAGTGATGGATCATGGAAGCTGTTGGGGATAGTTGTGACAATCTACAGCTGGTAATATCACAACGCCAACTGCACTCATCATATTGCCTTTAATAGTTTAATTCTCCGAGAGATGAAGTATATGTTCCGCATTCAATTTACATGAATCAATTTGCAATTTACTCGCCCTGAGGATACATTGGAAATTTACTTACAGTGAATCAAAGATAATAATTGGCCGATCAATTCATCCAATGTATTCTGCAGCCCAATGGATTAGGGAAAAAATTGGCAAATCTGGTAAATCAATTCCATCATCCCTATTAATTGTTAAACATCATTCTCTCTCTCACAGACACAGACAGTGATACGTGTGTGTCTGGGAAAATGATACAGAGGCATCTGTAAAGTTCAATCAGGAGATGAAAAGAAAGAGGGGGAGGGGTTCATGTAAGAACCTATTCCTTAAAAATTCCAAGGGAACCAATTATTGTTGTTTATATGAGAAACATTAGCTTAACATTAGTGTTTGACGAGCTAAAGCTTTGACTGTCCAGGCATGATGGGAATAGTAGTTTTGCAAGGGCTGGGGGGGCTAAGGTTCCCCCATCTCTGTCCAAGACACTGACTACAGATGGGTGAAACTCGAGCATGGTCCGATCGTTCATCATATGAAGAAGTTGGATGCAGCCCTAGGAGGTCCTGAAAAAAAAACATGGATACAGCCATAGGCCATAGGTTATATCACTGTTTTCTCGGACTGCCTATGGGCTGCATCCAACTTCTTCAGCTGTTGGCAATTAAATGAGAATGGTTGGACTCCAGTTGTGCTCATTTTTACTACAGTATTAACACATCACTAACCTGAATAGAATAGATGCTTTTTATTTAAAGGGAATGTGTCACCTAAATGTTCTTTTATTCTAATCTGTTTTTATTTTCTGACTTTACTTTTTTTATTTCAGTATTTGTACATTGTTATGGGGGCTGCCATCTTGCCCGAGCTGTTCTTAACAGCATTTAGTGACACGCTTTACAGCAAGACTCATAGACGTAGATGGCAATAGACAGAATATATCCACTTTATGAATGTAAACATCATATGACCTGTGAAAAGGTCTTTTCACAGGGAGCTGCTAATGTCCACTCTATTGGTGTCACATGTGCTGTTATGCTGTACAGATCACCTTACAGCAGCCTCCTCTTATCACTGCGGACACAACAGCTTAGTTTGAACTCCAGTGGTGAGAATGAGAACTGCAAGATTTCCGAATTATTTTATAATATAGATAGAAAAATGGAAAATTAGAAATAAATTCACCAAAAAATTTTTAACGCCATTATTTAAACAATAAGTCATTTTCTGATGACACCTTCCCTTTAAGTACAAGCAGCTGCTGGAGTGTAATTGGAGTGGACATCTAAAGCTTCTCCTAGCAGATACTATTACTCCAACCCCTTGTAATGTTGTTCTGTTGTTTCATGTACTAGATTTATTAGTTTGCTTTTCCATTGATTTGATATTCGGGATGACTTGTGGTTGGCCGGGGATTAGCAGTAAGTAACAGTACAATATAATAACATTGTGACGTCTTGTTCTCTGCATTCTCTATCAGGAAGCTCCGGGCTGGGAGCATAATGTAACACTCGGTTATCAAATCCACTGTATATTACCGCACCATTAGTAAAGCAAATGTCACGTTAACTCTAATGCCGTACAAATGTCTGTTTTCCTGAATTTTGTTTCCATTTAATAGTAATTTCGAAGGAAAAGATCTTCTAGTGGAGTTAAGTGGTATTACCCAGCCGCTTGTCTAATTATAGTGTAGACAATGAGAATTCTCAAGTATCCCTCCTTATTAGAATCTCTCAGCCGGAGTTTAGTTTAGTCTTCTGTGAAGTTTGAAACTTAACCTGGATTTCCCTGCGTTCTGTAAGAGCCATTGTGCTGAAATCTGACGCAAATCTATTGTCATCTAAGCACAATGAAAGGCACATAATGTAGGTGGATATAATGTAGGTGGATATACAGTGCATGCAATCTCATACATGAGCATGCCTATGTATATATATATATATATATATATATATATATATATATATATATATATCATACATGTAAACACACATAATGTAGGTGTCAATACAGTGCATGCACTCTCATACAAGAGCATGCATATATACTAGAACATATACCTAACATACATGCAAATACACATAATGTAGATGCATATTCTGTGCATGCAATCTCATACTTGAGCATGCATATATACTAACATATGTACATAACAAATGCAAACACAATGTAGGTGCATATACAGTACATGCAATCTTATACATTAGCATGCATATTAACTAATACATATACATAACATACACAAATGCACATAATGTAGATGAATATACAGAATACAGTGCATGCAATCTCATACATGAGCATGCATATATACTAACATATACATAACGTACATGCAAACACACATACACTTACCTACATACATACATACATACACACACACAAACATAAACATATATACACACACAATTACAGGCAAACACACACATATACAGTATATATATATATATATATATATATATATATATATATATATATATATAAATATATATATATATATATATATAAATTTCAAAACAAACACATAGAAACATACACACACACACACACGATTGTAAATTGTGTTGAACTGGAAGATAGCATGAGCCAAACTAGAGCCTGGCCCGCCACCTCAGAGAAAGGAGTGATAAAGGGGTCTGGTCTGGGGTATGGTTAGAGGCTTGATTATTGGGGTATGGTATAGCATCTATATGATGTGGTCTAAATTTTCGGGTCTGAAGTCTGGTTTCGGGTTTTAATATTGTGCTCTGAGTTATGGTCTGATGTCTAATAATTAGGGTCTAAATGTTGGGGCCCAAGCACAGGTTTCAATTATGGAGTCTGAGTATTGTGCTCATAATTATAGGGTTTAGTCTGGATTCTGAATTGTGGGATGTAGGGTCTAAATGTGAAAGTCTGGTTTGGAGTCTTAATATTGTAGTCTCAGTAATGAGGTCGTTCTGGGGTCTGTCAGGTTCTGAATTATGGGGGCTGAATTACATGGTTTAGTCTGGGTGCTGAATTCTGCGTCTGTATATTGGGGACTACAATAATTTGGGGTCCGTCTTGGAGTTTGCAATAAATTGTGGGTCTAGTCTGGATTTTTCTAGAAAATCCTGTTCATCTGCCAGCTACGATAGTATCTCTCCCAATCTCCCCATTAATATGAATGTTTGGCCCAATGTCCATGTGTTCTCTGTGGAGAGACGAGGGGTAAGCTGCTGCCAGACAGTTTGGGCCAATCCTAATGGGCAGAAGGTTAGGCATCATGGCCACATTGTGACTGCTACAGTACCTCTTTTTATTTTTTATTTTTATATTTTTCCTGGCCAAAATTCATGAAAAACAAAAAAGGAATCACAACTAGAAGATACCTTTTCCAAACCAGTCCTACGTATGCTATATACCGGTCCTATTACATATGCTATATACCGGTCCTATTACATATGCTATATACCGGTCCTATTACATATGCTATATAACGGTCCTATTACATATGCTATATAACGGTCCTATTACATATGCTATATACCGGTCTTATTACATATTCTATATACCAGTCCTATTACATATGCTATATACCGGTCCTATTACATATGCTATATACCGGTCCTATTACATATGCTATATACCGGTCCTATTACATATGCTATATACCGGTCCTATTACATATGCTATATAAGGGTTCTATTACATATGCTGTATACCGGTCCTATTTCATATGCTATATACCGGTCTTATTACATATGTTATATACCGGTCCTATTACATATGCTATATACAGGTTCTATTACATATGTTATATACCGTTCCTATTACATATGCTGTATACCGGTCTTATTACATATGCTATATACAGATCTTATTACATATGTTATATACCGGTCCTATTACATATGCTATATACCAGTCTTATTACATATGCTTTATACCAGTCCTATAACATATGCTGTATACCGGTCCTATTACATATGCTATATACCGGTCCTATTACATATGCTATATACCAGTCTTATTACATATGCTATATACCAGTCCTATAACATATGCTGTATACCGGTCCTATTACATATGCTATATACCGGTCCTATTACATATGTTATATACCGGTCTTATTACATATGTTATATACCGGTCCTATTACATATGCTATATACCGGTCTTATTACATATGCTATATACCGGTCCTATTACATATGCTATATACCGGTCTTATTACATATGCTATATACCAGTACTATTACATATGCTATATACCGGTCCTATTACATATGCCATATACCGGTCCTACATATGATAACTGTATAAGATATTCTGCATGTTTTTGATCTCCAAATAATTAAAATCAGGCCAGTACATACCGGCTCAGTAAAATACATCTCTAGAAGGTAATGCAGAGGCTTTATAATACTGCTTGTAGGATTGGAAGTTTAGAGAACACAGCGCTGGAAACAGAGAAGCTTCTTCTTATCTTTTCTTTTCCACTAAACATGAAAGCCAGAGTGTGAGTATAAAAGTGAGAGATTGTAAGAGCTTTAAGTTTTCCCCTGCGTCTCCCATGGGCCGAAATATCCTTTGTATATAGAGACTGAATTGTAGTGCATGCTTGTAATGACTGTGTCCATTAGAAATAACAATCCATTCAAAGCCTATTTGAATCTACTACATATATATATATATATATATATATATATATATATATATATATATATATATATCTCAACAGAGAGAGAATCTATACAATATACAGCCTTTTAGGATTACATACTAGTGAAAGAGTAGCAGGACAGGCCCCTAGAGGTGTGAAAAATGTTAGACCGCACAGGGTGTATGATCTCATCAATATCAGTTAAAGGAATGTTGCGTTTTCTTGGTCAGACTGGCCCATTGGAGGATTCTCTGGTGGCCCCTGACGGCTGCAGGTCCAGGAACCTGGGACGCTTATACTAGATTCCCAGGTGAGCTTATCATTCAATTGTGTGTGCACCTTTAAATTGATACTTTTACCCCCCTTACTCTTACTTCATTTCATCAGTTAACAGTGTCAACTAGGTAAGGCTTCACAGCAATTGGGCCCCATCTCCCGACTGGGGAGAGGACCCAAGTGCCATGAAGCCCCGACCATATGACACTGTCAACAGATGAAATTAACCAGTTTTACAGCAGAAAGAAGACACAGACAAGACGCACAAACTATTTAATGAGCACAGAACCAGTGCCATTTTTGTCCATAGGCTGTCTTTGGTACTACAGCACAACCTCATTCAAATAAACAGGACAGAAGCTGCCAAAACTTTGTATAAAACCTATTGTATTTTATCGGCCAATACAAACGACTGTGGCTTCCATGGTCCATGCATTGACCCAGAGCCCAAACCTCAAACCATTCTGAAAACCCATTATGCGGTCCCTGTGACTGCTGGCGGTCTATGTATAACACATTGTGGGCCATACAGGTCAACAGATCACATACAGAAAAAATATTACGGTTCATTTTAAACTTTTAATATGTTACTGTCCTGGCAAAGAACATGACAAACATGCTATTCTTAGCTCTCCGCACTCCCTCGGTGTCCACCAAAGTCTTGTCTGGGCCTCCGGCTAAACAATCCAACTTCTACTTCTAAGATGCACTAGTCCTGCCAGTGAGAGCCTGCTCAGCCAATCACTGGCCGCTGCGCTGTCCCATCTCAGTCAGTGATTGGCTAAACGGTCTGTCACTACTGAGACACGTCCATATCAGAAATGAGATCACCAAAACATGAAATAACAGGACAATGGGGGAGCATTGAGAGGTAAGAACAAGCCAGGGCAGCAACATGTTACAAGTTATAAAAATGAGCGGACTACCATAACCATACCATAATGGAATACCATTTTGCATAAGTTGCTTTCCTTAGATGGACTGTTGAGAGTACGGACTGTGCTATTTTGCTTAGATTGTTGTAGACTTCATGATTGAATCAGAATAGTGAAAAAAATTGTGTCAGCGGATCTCCTCCATGTCTGACATCGAAGACCCAACGGACCCTATTGGTTTAAAAGAGTCCATTGGTTTGCCGACATGGTGTTCCCATGCTGCACTATTTCTCTGTCAGTTTAGAAGGAACCTGCATTGGTGGCCCCCAAGAGAGCCAACACAAATCTCATTCCTTATTCTCATCCAGTGAACTTATTTATCAAAACTACCATAATGTAACTTTATTGCCCTTCGCGACCAATCACAGAGCAGCTTTTATATTGCAGCAAGAAATGAATCTGGACTTTGGTTACTGTGGGTTTCAGGCCGCTTATTTTTAGACACTTTTAATAAATGAGACCCAATAAATGAGTGTTTTATCTAATGTATAAAACTTCCGTCACAAAATATACAACTCCCCAGCCGCCTGTATAGAGATTTTTCGGGAAGAACTATAATTTCAGCACTAAAATGTTTTGCTTCTAGATGAAATATAATCTTCTGAAACTGTAATGGGTTTATTAGAATGATGTGAAACGGAGAAGGGGCTGACATTTATAATGACACTTCTGCGTATAATTATTTCACACGACATTTACGGTACAAATTAGAGACCTGCCATATTATGACCTACAGCTTCGTAAGCGTTAACTTACATATGGTACATGAGGAGACCTTGTGTCACCGGCAGAGAAGAAACAATCCTTCCAGTCTACAAAGGAGTATTAGGAAGCTCCTGGGCCCTAATGCAAAGTCTGTAACAGGGCCCGTACTTACCATGTGTTTTCTTATGAATAATCCTGAATATTATTTGTATTTTGTGAACAAAATGAACATTTTAAGGCTATGTTCACACTACGTGAACATCCGCCCGTTCCGTGACCCCGGCCGGGTCACGGAACGGCCGGTCTTAGCCTGGATCATCACGGCCGGTACTTAAGTACCAGCCAGATGATCTTTCCTTCGTGGAGCTCAGATACGGGCGCATCAGCGCACGTCCGCATCAGAGCTTCCCATAGCACAGAGTGAAGCGAGCGGCCGGAGCCGCTCGCTTCACTGTGTGAACTGACAGGTCCTTCTGCGGCCCGAATTCATTGAATTCCGTCCACAAATAATGGACCTGTCAGTTGTTTTGCAGCGGCGTATGGGAACCGTCGTATGGGAAACTCTATGGTTGTCTGGATAACATGGATACAGCCAATGACTATATCCATGTTTTCCACATAGCCTTAGGGCTTTATCCAACTTCAGCAGCCACCACTAATCAAATGCCGAACGTTCGGGTTCGGATCAACTCGAGCATGCTCCAGGTTCGCTCATCTCTAGTAAGGAACCATCGAGACTATGTGACTCTAGACATCCTCCTGTACTTGTTATGCATGAAAGCTTAGGGCTCCTAGACCTGTATGTATAAGAGCTGCATAAACCTCCACACTATAATGTGGCACCTACTACAGTCTAGCTGCCATACTATATACTATTATTTGGTAGAATTTGATGGTCTAAAAACAACAGCATGCACCATCACAGACCATAGTGAGAAAATATACAGACTTGTCCACCTTTACATTTCCTTACGTGTAGTTAAGATTTCGAGTTTCCCATAAATCTCATTCAACAAAATATTACAACATGTTATCAGAATACGCAGAAGACTTCATTGACGTAGTTACTGGGTGTTTTTCTCTCCTTCCGTGTCTTTCCTTTTGCTTTGCTTCCAAGAGTCCACTCTTTTGTGTTTACTGTTCCACTTCCTGTCTAGACTACATCATGTAACAGACTTCCTGTTCCTGCTGTACACTTAAGCTGTTATTTCAGTCATCTCTATCTGTCTCCTACTATGAGGCTCCTGTGGGTGTAGCGGACAGGATTATAATCAAGAAGGTTTCGTGAGAAGTATATAAAGCTTACTGAATTCCTAAATGAGTGTACAGTCAAAAAAAGGAAGTTTTAAAAGGGTTGTAGGGAAGGGAGTGTACAAAATATGTTCATTTACTACACAGTACCAGGGTGGATGAGTTACACTTGTTTGTAGCACCCCCTGCTGCCCAGTAGCTTTTTTTTTTCCCCCAGACAATCCCATTAAAGAAAAGACTCATTCTTATCATCATTCCTAAAGGAGCACAAAGCCTAGAGAAATCTTGTTACCACCGGAAAAAAATATAAGTGTTTGGTTGGGGTGGTAAAGGATATCAAGACACAAATGTCTTATTTCATTAAACTTTTTGGATACTTTTAGAGCAGACAAGGGAATGTGTATGCAGAAAATGGCTTATTGTTTAAATAATGTTTGTCTGTGGTGACAAGAGGAGGCTGCTGGAAAGTGATTGTACAGCATTGCAGCAACATGTGACACCAGTAGATAGAGAAAACAATAGCAGCTCCCTGTGGAATGCATGCTCAGTAATATTTCACATTCATCTCAGGGGGTCTAGACTCTATTGCCGTCTATGTCCATGAGTCTTTCTGTAAAGCATGCCACTAAATGCCTTTTAAAAATAGCTCAGGCAAGGTGACAGCCCATAACAATGTACAAAAAAAGTGAAATAATAAAACAAAAAGCACAGTCAGAAAATAGCAGATTAGAGTAAAAGAACAACTTTTTGTGTCTGACTCTAATCAGTAAAAAAAAAAAAACGAAGATAACACATTCACTTTAAGTGAACACAATCTCATGACGCAACCTGTTATTGATGAATGTAAAGACTTCCCAGACAGTAGCTTAACCGATTCTCCAGAACAGTTTCTTCACATTTATGATTTCAATAAGATTTAGAGAAATTAATAAGGGATAAATCTCACTTTTCAGGCTCATAACTGCGACCGGTGACATGCATTAGCGTATGAGAAATATTGGCGGCTCACTTCTCCCCACATCAGATCCGTAAATATTGAAAGCGTAAGTGGTCGGCGTTAGGATATTGCTTCCATGAGACATTTCATGAAAATGGCAATTAACACTCCCATTGTTCAATTCATTATTATCTTACTCAAGCAGCGCTACCTATTAATTTCACAAAGATCGCAGATATCCGGCCATTAGAACAATTGACACCGAGCAGGCGTGAAACGTATGACGCTAATTGAGCAAAAATTTTCAGGACGCAAATAGGTTTTTCTTAAGTAATGAGGACTGACCGGCCGAGCCGTAAAACTTCCCTTTAACTAACAGTCATAAACAGTTCCACGCGTTTCGCTTTAAATCACAGTAAAATCCATTACCTGTCATAGACCGTGTGAAAGCAGCACAATTATATACGTATGACAAAGGCAGCAGAAATTCTATTCCGATTCACTATTGTATTGTATTGTATTAAAGGATTTATACATTTTTTATTTTTTTTTGCTTTAAAGGTTAAGTATATCTTATTTAAGCTCTGCTTTATTAATTGATGGACTTGAGTAGACTTAGGCGCTTCCAGCCCCCAAACCGTGCGAAACTATAAATCACAGCCTGCTGAGAGTTATTGTTCCACCACTATAATAGAGCTCCAGGTTACCTACCATAAGCTTAGCCAATATTATTTCTTAATTATCCTTGTACTACATAATGCCTGATTTTAATTTCATAACCTACATTTCTAAGGGGACCTGCCTGGTGATAAGTAAGTCCTTACAAGTGAAAAAAAAAAAAAAAAAAAAATTACAGTAATCTGAGAGTCTAACCTATTTGATGGTAATAACCCTCGCCTACTGTTGAAACGAAAGCCACATGAAATATTTATTCAGGAGTAACTAAGGAATTCTTAGTATTATGGCCCTTTACATTTACAGTATTTGTAGAGTATAGCTATATATGTCAAGACATGGCAAAGGGTAAAATTACTCACCCAGAATAGGTTGCCATTTTTTTTAATGAACATAATAGTCACACCCCTCCATTAGGTTTTATAGTGATCTGAGTTTGTTAAGTTAAAAATTCTGAGAATCTTAATATGTATGTGTATGGCAGGACTAGGAGAGAAGGATTGTTCAGTCAACAGCTATCTTATGTGTACAGTATATCCAGCTTAAATGGGCACTGTCACTTTAAAAAAAACAAAAAAACTTTTTGTCAAGTCCTAGAAACATCGACAAAGAGTGAGATGTCCAGTATCCCAATGAACCAATCAGCAACAACAGTGATTGGCAACGTTTCAACCATGACATGTGGATTTTTGTCAGGTCCTAAAAATGTCAACATTTTTTGTTTGTTCGGGGTTCACATGACGCTCAGCTAAGTGCTTTACTCCACAACTTTCTGTTCTCCGCTGGAAATTTAAGTTGATAGAGATTGCAGCCAACCGAAGAGTGGAGTGCACAGCCAAGTGCTTCTCCCTTCTCTAGTTAATGGTCGGCCAGGGTCTAAGCACAGAGAAACATTTTGACAAAAGATTAAACATATCTCTAGAACGTGTCAAAGGTTTTTTTTTTAAGTGACAGGGACACTTTAGTAGTCATATGTCTTGATGTTTAAACATGAGTCTACCTCTTCCATTCAGAAGATTTTTTTTTTTACCTATAGAGTATTAGCTAAACTATACCCTCATACACCATTGTGCCTCTTAAACATGAAAGAAGGTAAAGCCAGCTCTTACCATTCTTGGCCACTGATGGTGCATGGGCCCCCACTCCAATACGTGTAAAGAAACATCCAAGAAATACAGCCGAGTCCAGCCCCTGCAGTGAATCAACTTGCTTTATTTGTGACTTATAAAACCCAAGGGTAACATTACAGCATGCTTAGAAGGACACCAAAGGGTTTCTGGTATGGAAAATACCCTTAATCATGGTCTTGACTAAGGGAATGTTCCATACTGGAAACGTGCTGTGATGTTACCACCGATTGGTAAATAAATAAAGCAAGGTGGTTCACTGTGATCGCCGGACTCAGACTGCATTTCTTGGACCATTGTCTCTACCATGAGATAAAGTAACCTTTATATTTGATCTAGAATAAGAAAACAAATGTAGAACTTTCCAGGTGTTGGTTCTAAAGCGGAAGGATACATCCCCCCAGTTTCTCTCCCATCCCTCTCCCATCCTCAGTGGGTGCTCCCCACTGAAGTAATGTCTGGTATCTCCAGTCTCTTCCCCATGCCTGTTACCCTATCCTGGGATATGATTGACACCCCCCCCCTTCTATCGCTATTAGTCTTTCCAGGCAGTTCCTAATTCTTATCCATCCATTAACCAGAGTAGCTATGGGAGCAACTTTTACTTTGGATGACAATGAATATTAGTGCATGTATAATATGAGCAGACAAAACATGAGAATACCCCTTTACAGGTAATAAAACAGAAGCCGATTGCATTCTGCCTTATAGCCAAGAACCTCTGAAGTCTTCTGCCGGTAATTCTTCTCTCTTAAGACATCACTTTATGTTAATAAAAACAGCATTATTCCCATTGTACCAAACACATTTTTTTTGTGAGTCTACGAGGAGTTTGCTTGGAGAGACTTGTTAGAGACTCCGGTTGAATTCCTAGTCTTCCCAGAGTCACTTTATCTTACTGTGTCCAAGACACCACAAATTAGATTGTACGCTTGGCTGGGTAGGAAAACTGTGCCGGAAAAATGATACATAGATCCTTGTGGAAAATGGTCAATACCGTGTAAGACTACAAATGAGATGTGCAAGACAAGGAAACCCAAGGACAATGCCTAGGACAGGAAATGTTACTATCATCGGGACTCTTGGTAAACATTCAACCGGAACGGGGGAAGGCCTCATGTCTATGCCTGTGTTCATTTGTTCCATAGCTATAATATGCAATGTGAATCTGCATTGTGCACCATATTGTGACTGGGGCTGGGGTGCTGTATTATAGATGAAGTGTCCGTTAGAAGAACTAAAAACCATGCTGCTATGGGAGAATTTGGTACAACTGATATTTGGCATCGGATGGGGTATGCCATACTCTTGTAAAGCCTCATTCATGGGTTATGGGTCTGATCTGTTCATAAACACCTCCCCCCCCCCCCCCCCCTGTCTTCTGGTTTATCAACACTGGTTCACAATGATCTGGGCTTCTTCATTGTGATTGGTCTTCTCTACCAGCATCATTAGGTCTGGCCTGTGCTCTGCTGTTCTCTGCTTGGCTCAGCTACGCCACCTCTGACAACTCGAGGTTGCTGTGAGCTGTCAGTGTAATGGATTACTGCAGATAAGGTGGCCAGCGAGGATCCTATACACACACTTATGTTCACTCCAGCCATGAAGTAAGTCATTAGCCACACCAGGCCACTGCTGATAATAGTGGTGGGAACCTAGACAACCAGCTGTCAACACATTTTGAATTAGTCCTCATTAAAGAACTGGGTATTGCCACCAAATACAGTAGCGCATGCTGTTTATGCCTCTTTCTATGACCCATGCTTGACCTTCTTCTTCTTTGCCAACTCTGGAATGGGACTTGAGAACAGTTTTTTGCCATCTGGTAAATAGACGCCAACAATGGCTGAGCCCACTCTTTCCAGGGGCTTATAGCATGGTCAGATGCGTTGGATCCCAACTATTAAACTCACTAGCCTATAGGATGCACCATGCCCCGATGTAGCATGATATTAGCTGGTTACACTTTTCTTGTCCTGCCAATGGTAATAACGTGGAAATACAGGAGATGCCGAGATCTTTAATTTAATACCAACAACATGCTGGAGTTCAATCTGATTGAATTAGACTATAATAAGTTTCACCGCATGCCTCAAAAGAATTGAAGTCTTGTTCCTATATGATGGAAAAGCAGTCCCTGGCGGATAGAGGAATTGCACTGCCTGTTCTACAAAGCAATCCTCATGTCACGATAAGCAGCCCATTCCAATGGTATTACTGCTTGATATAATTGAGTAAACATGATCATTACATCCTAAATCACTTGTAGGCAGCCAGGACATAAATGGCAGCCTCTGTATAACAAGGTGCTGTCAGGTTCCATGACAACTGGGCTCCGTCTGAGGAAATCACATAAAAAGCAGAAAATGCTTCTTCAAAAATAGATAAGAAAGCCTGTTAGCGGCTATAATACAGAACAACTTGAACGCTTCCGCCTTTGATTTGCTCCAGATACGGCATGTTCTACATGTGAGAATGCTTCAAGCCTCATAGTCTCCTTTCATGGAGCACATCTCAAAGATCTAAATCCCATCTCCGTAATGGATGCCTATTACAAGTGCTATTTTGTGCTCTAATTACGTTTTGGTTACTTCTATGGTACATTATGCATTTTTATCTCCATCAGCAGAATGTGATAAGACTCATAGAAAATTCTGTAGAATACTTTTGCAGCATTCAGGAGGAGGACAGGCTGGGTGCCTGTGAAGCTGATGGCAAGGTCACTGGATGTGCAAAGGATGATGGGATGGAGGAAAGTTGGACCGCTGCAGGGGAGTGAGTTGCAGAGCTGTAAATTATTTGTTTATGGCGGGGTAATAGAAAGGACAGGGAACACAAACTATACAAAATGTTTTTAAATATACACATACTCACACCCACACAGTAAACCATGGAAACTTAAGTTTAATGTTTCCAAATGTAAAATAATGCACTTGAGAAGAAGGAATCCTCTATCCAAGTATCCTATCAGCAGTTCTGTGTTGGCAAAGACTTCAGAAGAGAAGCATTTAAGGATAGTGATTTCTGACAGCCTATATATATATCGGTATGCTGGGCTGTGTATATATATATAAATATATATATATATATATATATATATATATATATATATATATATATATATATATATATATATATAATGATTTGCTGGGATGTATATATAATGGTATGCTGGGCTGTATATATACTGTATAATGGTATGCTGGGCAGGGCTGTATTTACCACTAGGCAGCCGTGGTCCAGTGCCTAGGGGGAAAAAAACCCAACTTTTTATTTTTATTTTTTTATTTTTTATTTTTATTTTTTTATTTTTTATTTATTCCTATTCAGACTTGCCAGTAAATCTGGTGTCTTATCAATTGAGGTGGGTGGAGGGGGGTATGGTGGTATTGGTCAGGTCTGGTGTGCTATTGGTGAAGCCTGAAGATATTACAAACCATGAAAAACGTGATTCAGACAATGTTTCTACATGTGGAGAACTGCATGTGGCCGAAACCACGCTCCCATATATATATAATGGTATGCTGGGCTGTGTATATATATATATATATATATATATATATATATATATATATATATATATATGCTTGGCTGTATATATAATGATATACTGAGCTGTATAGCTAGAGGTATAACCAGTAGGAAGACGAAGAGCTCTTGTGATACCACATCTGGAATACTGTGTCCAGTTATAGAGAACGGGTCCAAAGGTAAGCTACAAAAATGGTGGAGGGTGTCAGGCATAAAACATATCAGGAAAGACTTAAGGATTTGAATCTGTATCGTCTGGAGGAAAAAAGAGAAAGGAGGAAATGATTGAAACCTTTAAGTATGTTAAAGGACTAAATAAGGTTCTAGAGGGAAGTGTTTTAAGAAAAGAAAAAAAAACTGAACTCAAGAACAAGAGGACACAATGAGAGGTTAGTTGGGGGAAAGATCAGCAACATAAGAAAATATTACTTTGCTAAAAGAGTAGTAGATGCTTGGAACAAACTTCCAGCAGATGTGTTTGGTAAATCTACAATAACTGAATGTAAACCTGCCTGGTATATACATTAGAGATGAGCGGACCGCCTGACTTTTGGTCCGATTTCATCGGCGCTCTCTCATTATACCTGTGATCCCACGAATATGCGGCCAGGATATTCCAGGGAATTCCCCAATGGATTCCCTGGAATATCCTGGCCACATATTCCCGTGAGCGCAACTATGTGTCGGGGATCACAGACATAATGAGAGAGCGAACTGCTTTCGGACCAAAAGTCCGGCGGTCCGCTCATCTCTAATATACATATATCTATCCTAATATAATAAGAAGGGAAATACTAAAAGGGCCGACTAGATGGACCCAGGGGTCTTTTTATGCCGACAATCTTCTATGTTTCTAAATTTCTACACATAGGCACATTTACACAGTCAGACAAGCACATATACTGCGCACAGGGTGAGAGTCCCCTAACGGGCAAATATCTGAAATTCTGGTTTGGCAAGTCAGATACTGCACCTTGAATGAGTCGTAAAGTGACCAAATTAAAGGGTCAAAATCATACAAGTAACCGCAACACAAAGTAGACGGCGTCCTGATTTCCTTCTATGAGACAACTCATAGCCCTCTGTAAACGATCACCGATCCCGATGATCTGAAGTCGTTTACGGATCCTTTACAACCTAACTAGGTTCAGAAAGTTTTAAAGATTTGCAATTTATTTCTATTCATGTCTTCAAGTACTTATCAGCTGCTGCATGCCCTGCATAAAGTGACGTAATCTTTTCTGTCACAATGATCTCTGCTGTTATCTCTGTCTGAGACAGGAACTGTCCAGAGCAGCAGCAAATCCCCATAGAAAACCACTTATACAGTTCATGTCACAGACAGAGGCAGCAGAAAGCACAGTGTCAGACTGCAAAAAAAACACCACTTCCTGTAGGACATACAGCAGCTGATAAGTATGAGAAGGCTTGAGATTTTAAAATAGAAGTAAATCGCAAATTTATATAACTTTATAAAACCATTTGATTTGAAAGAAAAATATTTTTGCCTGAGTAACCCCTGTAAAGGTAATCTTTTGTATTGTTCCCCGTGCTATGATACATACAGGTCCTGATCGGCCGCTGCTCATATACAGGTATACAGCTTTGACTGGAGTTATCTGCTGTGTTAATAAATATAAATCCTTACAGAAAGTTTTATAAGGACCAAACAAAATATATAGCCCTAAAAAGTGTTGAGTTTGTGAGTAGTCAGAGCCCGGGGGCTGCGGAGTACGGGAGGTCATTGTTTTCTATTGCTTTTTCTTACGAGCTGCTCACAACTGAACTTACATCTAACTTTTCTGACCTCATCTATCTCAGGTCGCTTGTTGCTGAATCCAGAGTCGTCTTTTCTTTTCTTTTTTGGCTTTTAATGGCTGTAATGGCTTTTTAAATGGTGTATGCTTGGTGGTGTCATTCTGACCCATAATTGTAGTAAAAAAAAATGACATGGATTCTCTTTAACTGATAGGAGAAAACGTGATTACCGTGTGTGAGATCTTCAAAGTATTATTTACATGGTAAGCCGTGAAGTCTATGGGGGAGATTTATCTAACATGGTGTATAGTGAAACTGGCTCAGTTGCCCCTAGCAACCAATCAGATGCCACCTTTCATTCCTCACAGACTGTTTAGAAAATGAAAGGTGGAATCTGATTGGTTGCTAGGGGCAACTGAGCCAGTTTCACTGTACACCATGTTGGATAAATCTCCTCTCTACTGCCACCTCTGTCCATGTCAGGAACTGTCCACAGCAGCAGCAAATCCCTATTAGAAATGAGCGAACCTCGAGCATGCTTGAGTCCATCTGAACCCGATCGTTCAGCATGTGATTAGCGGGGGCTGCTGAAGTTGGATAAAGCCCTAAGGCTATGTGGAAAACATGGATATAGTCATTGGCTTTATCCATATTTTCAAGACGAGCTTTATCCAAGTTCAGCAGCTGCCACTAATCAAATGCGGAATGATCGGGTTCGGATGGACTCGAGCATGCTCGAGGTTCGCTCATCTCTAATCCCTATAGAAAACCTCTCCTGTCCTGCACAGTTCCTGACATGGACAGAGGTGGCAGCAGAGAGCACTGTGTCAGACTAAAAAGAATACATTACTTCATACAGCAACTGATAACTACTGGAAGACTTGAGATTTTTAAATAGAAGCAATTTACAAATCTGTATAAATTTATGGCACAGTTTATTTGAAAACATTTTTTTCCCCTCCAAAGTACTCCTTTAGAAAGCAATAAAAACTAGTGGCGTTATATCAGTTTTTTTTTTTTTTTTTTTTTTTTTTGGGGGGGGGGGGTGATTCAACTCCTCCTAAATCCACCCCCGCAGTGCCAAGCATGAAAAGTTTATTTAGAAACCCTGGCTTGGTTTTGCAACTGTTCGAATTCATATACTGCACTTATTGTGTCATAATGACAGGTCAGTATAACAATAAGAGGTGACATCGCTATCATAAGGCTGGAGGTGGATAGCCTAGAATTATCCCCCTGACATTAAGTGATGATCACAGTTCAGCTCCATCTCCCTCCTCCCCCTCTCCGCACAGTCACTTCGGCACATAATGCACTTTGCCCCAGAAGTCAATGTCTCATCATCTGACCTAATCTTTTATTTTTTTTTTTTTTTACTTTTCTTTGTAAATACCTCAGAACAGGTTTAGTCTTGGAGTTAGAAAGAAATGCAGGAGCCTAACAATCTCCTCTGAAGCCATTCTCATTACTGAGGCAAATTAATGTGATAATAATTGACCAAAAATAATAAATAAATAAATAAATGAATGAATGAAGTTCTGTAATGCCTGTCTGTATCTGTGGGGGCTTGTCTGGAAAAGAACATAATGTGCATCCAAAATCTAATCCTAATAATAATGGTGTTTATGAAATCAAGGTTACAGTGAATTAGATCACGCGTTTCTGACTGTGAAAAGGAAAAAAAATCATGAATAAATAATGACTCCATTTGCCTACTAACTGCTGTTCAAATAACGAAAATGTTCTGACAAAATATTGTCTTGGCATCAAGCGGAATGACTTGCTTTATTACAGAAATATTTACTTGTAAGAAGAGAATTTATTACATATGATGTATAGTATATGTTATGTTCTACAATGGAATAATTTATGCAATACTGCCATCCAGATCGGCCAGATTGGTTCTTATATAGAGCTGCCTTGTTAAAAGGGTACTCCGGCGGAAAAGTTATGTACTGTAGATTTGTAATGTTCTTCTATTTAAAAATATCAAGTTTTCCAGTACTTATCAGCTGCTGAATGTCCTGCAGCAAGTAGTGTTTTCTTAGCAATCTGGCATAGTGTTCTCTTCTGCCACCTCTGTCCATGTCAGGAACTGCCCAGAGAAGTGGTAAATCCACATGATAAACCTCTTCTGCTCTATATAGTTCCTGAAATGGACAGAGGTGGCAGCAGAGAGCACTATGCCAGATTGCAAAGGACATTTTCTTCAGGACATTTAGCAGCTGATAAATACTGGAAGGCTGGAGATTTTTAAACAGAAGTAATGAATGTAATGATCTGTATAACTTTTTGGCACCAACTAGCTTGAATTTTTTTTTTTCGCTGGAGTGCCCCTTTAAAATAAGTATTAATAGTATTAGTAGCAGTCAGTAGTGGCAATGACATATTTCATGCCTGTGTTATGCTATTTGTTTCCTTGCATGTAGAGTACTCGACCAATCACCAAAATTTGACTTCTGACCATAAATGTAAAAGTTCTAGTGTTTCTCAATTCTAAGTGATGGAAATGAACAAACTTCCTGAAATTTGTTCAGGTTTCATTCAGTAAGATGAGCTGTCAGATTGAATTTGTTCCAAATAACTTTGTTCCAAATAATCGGAGATGCTCTGTGTGACAGTCTGAAGTTCCCTGGGTTTTTGGCTATATTTATCCATACATAGGGTAAGAATTTCATCAGCAGTACAGTATAAGGCTATGTTTAGACGTTGTATGACACCGGACGTTCCATGACCCAACCAGTGTCAGAAAAGATCATCCCGGTACTGCAGAACTAGCTGGATGATCTTTAGCGCCATTGAATTCTGATGCGGGCCCATCCGTGTGCGCCCGCATTAGATTTCCCCGCTCGCTCCATAGTGTGCACTGACAGGGTTTTCTGTGGCCGCTATTCAATGAAAAGCGGCCGCAGAAAACTGACATGTCAGTTTCTCGCGGCGCTGCTAGGTATCCCGGCCGGAGTGTATACCGTGTGTATACACTCCAGCCGGGATCGTATGCTTTCAATACAGCATGTGTGCTGTATAAATGATTTCTACAATACATACATTGTGTGAACATGGCCTAAAGTATGATGGGCAAGGCAGGAGTATGGCTGCGTAGGGATAGTAGTAGTAGTAGTAGTAGTAGTAGTAGTAGTACAGTATAGAACATGATGGACAAGGCAGGAGATGTGCAGCTGTGTAGGGTAGTAGTGGTAGTGGTAGCTGCAGTAGTAGTAATGGTAATAGTAGTAGTAGTAGTAGTAGTAGTAGAAGTAGTAGTAATAGTGGCAGTAGTAGTAGTAGTAGTAGTAGTAGTAGTAGTAGTAGTAGTAGTAGCAGCTGCTATGGGGCCCATGGGGGAGGGGGGCCCAGGGATGCACAGGGAAGATAAAAGCCGTCCTGTGCCCTTCTGCGTAACTCCTTATGTACTGTAGTGTGTAAATGACCCAGTGTTTACTTACATGCTGCAACATAAAAAAGGGTTAATATGCAGAAGACAAGATCTCTGCTTCACTGCTTTCATAACCCCTGACCTCTGTTCTCCAGTTGCTGCAATCAAGTGGGAAAATGTTCTCCATGCAGAGGTCAGGTCAAGGTTAGGCAATGCATTTTAACATCCCTTCGCCTTTCTTAGACATCATTTGTTCTTAGAGAGTTGAGTGGCCACCATACACATCAGCCAGACAGCTGTTCATGGTGATATCGGTTGGTTTAGATAACGTGTGTGCCTTCATAAAGATCACTGTGTGAAAGGTCCTGGGAGGGCTGTAGTCAATAGCCTCCTATTAAACCTACTGCTTCTCTTTCTTTCAGACATGATAACATAACACTGAGCCATCTGATATGTGGTACAATAATAACAGAAATGGCAAGTTTAAGTTGCTTTTCCATGGCTCTCCTTTGGTGAATTACTTCCATGTTTCCGTCACCATATAGCTCCATGGCCATAAGAGACTCTTCTATAAATCAATGACCCCGTTTTCAGTTGTTTTTTTTAAAACCCATTACCCACAATGATGGCACAAATATTCAGCCTAAGATTCCCTTAACAACCCATTGATTTTACTAAATGATCTTTCCCATAGCTCCGCATTTTCCCATCCCCTCCAAGGTGTCTGACTCCACAATACGCTTAAGGTCTGCTAGATAACACAAGGGTTAATTGACATTTTTGGAACTCCTTGCATTATTAAACTCATAAATGCGAGCTAATGGCATAATTTATTTAAATATTATTCATTAAAGTCTACAGAATTAATTGAATCTGATCTTAAAATATAAGAAAAAGGAGATGCTAGCGGTAGTTGTATAGATTAGTCCTTCTATCTTAAATACTGTGCTATTTTTTCTTAATTACAGTCATTAATCAACATCATCTGATAATGGTGCAATGAGAGTATAGGTAATATCCATATGAGGGCTGTAGCCATAGAGAGAGAGTGTGTATCCTCCAGTGCAAGGACCGGTGGAAGGGACTCATCAAATGAAGAGGTGGTGAGCGCCGCTCTCTCTTTTCATGAGTACTAATAAAATAGGTCTTGCTTAGTTTAATTATAGATACTGACCTGACAGAGTATAATTTACACTTCACTCTCAGTCACGAAACAAAGCATTCATTTGCATCCAGAGAAGGAGCCTTGTCGAGTATTTAATTTGCTAAATAAAGTTTAAATCTGTTTAGCAGTTTCTAGTGTTTTTTTACAGCACTTTTCAACACAGTAGTTAAGTGATAATTTATGCCTAGTACACATAGCTTCCATAGTCAATATTATCAAGCTTTCTGCCAAGGGAGGGGGTCTTAAAGGGAACCTGTCATCACTTTCAAACTGGCTGAACCATAAGTCACGAGGGCAGTCCCTTTCTCATTGGCCTTGATTGATTAATCAATGATTTTTTGGCATGTTTGTAACTCCTCAACTCCTCCTCCTCAGAGCCATGACTCCATATATGGAGACATAAGAGGGCTTGTTTTTTGAAGGACCATAAAGCCCACTTGGCTTGCCTGGTGCAGTGCTCCAGCGTTCTTTCTCCCAGCTCCCTCGTGCACAAATGACGTCACTCACTGAAACACTGAAGAAGCACCAGGGGACTGCGCCGGACTATGTGAGAGTGAGTGTGTGTGTGTAGGGAGGGGGGGGTTGCAGGATTCATAGTATAGTTAGCCTTTTGTTATGGGGCCCCATGAATCCTAGCAACGCCCCTTTATGCAAAGTTTAGGGTTGAAACATCAAGATTCAGAACTATGCTCAGAACGGTTGTTGTTTGTCTTCCTGAGCTAAAATTTGCTGTCCAGGTGTGTCTACCCTTATCTTTCCTTTAGTTAAGTTTTTCTCATAATACAAATTCAATACCACATTGTAACATGCTAGAAGAAACATGAAAAAGATGCAACTTAATTACTAACCACTGGGTGACGACACATAGACACATGTAGCATAGACATCTCCAGGCAGTGTATTGTGATATGTGGTAATCTTGTGAAATACTTGTTGAGATAATTTGAGCAATGAGGAAAGGTAAGGATGGACATATCTATATATTGATTTATATAATAATATACTAAGTTTAGTACAACTCAGATGGTTACCAGGCATCCAAAAGACTAATGAACAATCCCAACTCACAAAAGAAAGTCTAAAGACAAAGTTACCTCTGCTACATCAGTAAATACATTTGATAGTGTCAAGCAATCACTTCTTTTTTTTACAATAATAGTGTTTCCCTTGTTGACTTAATGAAACATGTTTGGGATCTTGAAGACATTACATGCAGAAGTCACTGACTCAGCTCCGAGCAGCTAAATCAGCACTTTCAAGGAGAGCCAGAAACGCGCTAGAATGGCTATCGTGGGAGATGTGAGGCGTCAGGCTCACCCCCTTTAATTAGTCATTTCTACATAGTTCGGCACAAATTACAAGTTAACCTTGATTCTTCCTGTCATCGCTCTATGTCTGTGGGACCTGATTTACATCCACGACTGAACAAATATTTAGCTTGCTATTTAGACAGTTATTGGAAGTGGCAGATCATATGGTGTCTAAGTATGTACGTCTTGTTCTGAGTGAAGTTATTATGATTTCTTAAATAAAATTACTTTTTAACCATTCAGTGTTTAAATTTGCAACCAAGCATTTAGGAGAGGGGGAAAAAAAAAACTTTGCTAATTGTCTTGGGAAAAATGGGAAAAAGACATCGGGGGAGTTTTATCAAACTGGTGTAAAGTAGAATTATCTTAGTTGCCCCTAGCAACCAATCAGATTCCACTTTTCATTCCTCACAAATTCTTTGAAAATGAAAGGTGGAATCTGATTGGTTGCTAGGGGCAACTAAGACAATTCTACTTTACACCAGTTTGATAAATCTCCCCCATCATCTTTATATTCTATGCTAAAACTTCTATGGAGGCCTTGGTGTTTCCATGGTTACAGACTACAAACAAACTCTTTGTGTGGTCTGATCATAGCAGCTGCAACTATCTTTCTGCAATTACCTTTAAAATGGTATCTATTGACAATGGATAGGCAGCCTTTATAGAAAATACTTGTAAATTAAAATAATAATAATAATAATAATAATAATAATAATAATAATAATAATAATAATAATAATCAGACATGGGGGTTGTTAGCGTCTGCAATCCTAGTTATTATTACTACTTTATGGTATATGTCATAGGTTGTCATAGGTTGTAATGTCCTAATTAAAACAAGTTGACCTAACCTTTGCACACTTGTACCTATAACTATATTGTTGTTGTTTTTTTCCAGGCACAGTATATAAGTGTCCCACGAATCACATACCTTGCATCGGATCCAAAACATGCATCCATTTTTCAAAGCTCTGCAATGGAGTATTCGACTGCAGTGATGGCTACGATGAAGGGGTACACTGTCGGGGTGAGTTTGAATTGAAGTAAAAAGTTTTAAGTTAATTTTTTTAAGCTTTGGCAAAAGATTGTAAAGGTGATTGGGATGTAGCAAGGTGCCGAGGGTATACACTTGTTACATGCATACGTTTTATGGAATTGCATTTATAGAAATATCCTGGTATAATTCTATTTTAACAGTGAATCACTATGAGTAGGTGTTATTCTGATTATACTAAAAAAGAGCAGCAGGAAACAATATTCCTTAAGGTTTCGCTGCCAACAGACTGTTTTATAACAACCTGTGTGTGCTGAGCCACAGGCGGAACAGTGACTGGCACTATTAGCAGCCATATGTTGACAAGAAGAGAATGAGTTGATTTTCCTTATGCAAGGGCTATACGGTGTATAATGGTACAATGTCAGCTGCAATTGGTCCTGAAGCAGGGTTGTGGGGCCAAATCTGTTTGGCTGAGCCTTTTTATTCTGAAGAATAGTAAAAACTTCTTCCTTAAATTTTCTTAAAGGAGCATTCTGATTTCATAATAAAACAAACAATAGCCTCATAGAATTGTAAAACCATAAAATAGAGTGTTCACACCTTGCCCAGTCCAACGGTGGCACATTATTATCTCTGTTTGCTTCCCCTGATGACACTCAAAACACACTGGAGCCTCAGTGATTGTCATCAGCAGATCAGGGATGTAGGCAAATGAGATGCCCTGGGGATGTTCCCTACAATGATTAGAGCCTGGGTAAGTCCATTCCATGTCTTCGGTATCTACGGGCTGTCAGTAAAATGGAGCAGATAGATGCAAGTGGAATAAAAATGAAGAGAATATCCTGAACGTTCCTAGACTCTTGCCATGTTGGGGAACACTCCCTGGGCACTTGAGCCTATTTTGCCTATTACCAAAAAGTCTTATACCTGGCCAGTAGAAAGGATTATGCCGATAATGAAAATATACCCAGAATCCAGTTAAGAAGGCCTATCCAGAAATGTTCTGATTTACGCCCTTGATTTTCTGCTGACATTTCCGCTTTAAGATAGGGTTCACACAGCGTATGACACGGCCCTTCACCATAGCCAACAGTTATCTGCTCTTTCAGTCTTGTTTGGCCACTATTCAATGAATAGTGGCCGCGCAAAACTGACATGTCAATTTTTTGGTGAGGTCGCTTGAAATCCCAGCCAGAGTGTATACAGAGTGTATAAACTCCGGCCGGGTTTCCATAGCAATTAAAGCAAGCAGTAATTTCATTAAACCTGAACCCGATTGCTCCGCATTTGACTCCCAGTGGCTGGAAAAGTTGAACACAGCCCTAGGAAAACATGGCGACACCCAAATGCTATCCAACTTCTCCAGCCACCAGGAGTTATATGCCAAGTGTTCGGTTTGGATACCTTCGCTCAACACTAGAAAGGATAATGACAAGTGCCAAGATCTCCTACTGATGGGATCACATGATGTCTTTTAAGGGGTAGAGGGCTGCACGTGTATGGAGATGAAGAGTAGCTTTCTTCCAGAGTTGAAGGTAGCTTTAAATTGGAGGTAGCTATTCTGTAAGGGAACGCTCTATGCCTTAAAACGTGACTAGGGATTATTAGCCGAATCAAGATAATTCAAAAGATGAGGATATATCTGTAGACGGCACTTTGGGGCCTTTTCGGTACAGGGCAGGGTGTTTTTTGGCTTGGTGAGAGACCTTTGATGTGGGTTTGAGAACAGTGGTATAGCTACCATGGGAGTATGAGCATTGGGGGGCTCTTGTGCCTGGAGGTGCAATGTCGCTTCGGGCCACAAGAGATACTGGCAGGGCAGGGATCCCTCCTAGTGGGTGCTGTGAGGTAGACAATGTTTTGCCCCGCTGCACAGTCCCATAAAAGTTGTGTGGTCTGCCTCTATGGTAGCTTTGGCTCCCAGTTCTCACTGATTGGTATTCCTGCCCTGCCAGTCTCTCTTGTAGCCGGAGACAGCATTGCACCTCCAGCCACAAGCAAGCCCCCCCCCCCACACACACACACACCGATGCTCATACTCACATGACACGGAGGCTAGCACAGTCCCTTGCCAGTCTGCTCTTCCAGCTCCCCGACACGACAATGACGTTACTCATGCCTTGGGGGTCTGGGAGAACAGAATACCATGGGACTGTGCTGGGTGCCGGGACATGTAAGTATGTACATGGGAAGAGGAGCCCTTACAGGATTCATGGGGCTCTTGCTATGGGGCCCCATAAATCCTACATGTCTTGATGTCTGGATGGCGTTTTCAAGGTGTTTGGTCCTCATATGAAGTCATCCAGGATGGTGACACATGAAACCTAATGCCTCCCAATTGTTTAATTATAAAAGGGACAGAGTATGCAAATATGTGATCAAAAGGGGCGTTCTGCACATTTCAGTGTCGGTCACACTTATGGGCGGGGCTTCTGATGTCCGGAGATTAGGAATTCAGTTTTGATCACCATGAACGGCCATCAGTGCTTGCGATGTGAGCATATGCCTCTGCTTCTTGTAATATAATAAGGCTGTTATTATAGACAGTATGCAGAAAGCAGGAGGATAATTGTCTTACACCTAATACGGTATATTCTCAATCAATACAATTACCCTGCAGAAGGTCTTTTCATTTCAAGAAGTGCGCAGTTAGCACCGGGTCATCAGCCGCCATTAGAACAAAGTAGATTTCATGGCAATCCCCGGACTCATTTGATTGCCATTTACTTGTCAGGAAGAATCATCTCACCTTCCCACAACTAATTAGTAAAGTAGAAGGTAATGTGATGTGTGCTACAACATTATTACTGCAAGAAAACATTTGTGAGAGGTAAGTGTGGGAAGCAGCCGTGCAAAGCGCCCTGTCATTTATTATACAAGCTGGAAAGATGCTGTCTGCTATCACATAGTACAGTAAGGTCCAATCAGTGACGTGCCATCTGTTGTGGAACTACAACCCCCAGCATGCCAGGTGCAAACCACCTATACTGCAACTACAGCTCTCAACACACCCTGACAATAAACCAACTATTGTGCAATATTGTACAATAACTCTCAATATACCCTGGCAGCAGACTAGAGATGAGCACTCCTTGAGCATGCTTGAGTCCTGTTGTTCACATTCGATTACCGGTGGATGAAGTTGGATGCTGCCCTACAGAGTGCAGAAAGACATGGATACAGCCCGGGGCCTATGACTGTATCTAGGTTTTGCAGGACTTCCTAGTGTTGCATCCAACTCCTTCAGCCAACTGTATTTAAATACAGAATGATCAGACTTAAGGTGAATGCACCGACCGCCACCAGTGTGACGAAACCCATTTTATGGGGGGGGGGGGGGTACCTAATTTTTCAATTTTCTTTTGCCCACTAAAATTAATTGCGGGGGGGAAAAAAGACCACTAACCCTTATTAGACATTTGGATCTACTGTACTTTGAATGGAATGAAATTAGATGGTGTTCAGCGTTATCAATCATTCCTTTATTCCCTGCTATATATGGGGCCTTTATATATGGGGTATGATATCTTCATGTTATCTTTGTTACCCCCTCCCTTCCCTAAAAATAAATAAATAATAATTCTCTAAATCAGTTCTTGCCATACCAGACATACTGTAAGAGTACTATTACATGGAACAATAATCGGCCGAATCGGCCCGATTTGGCCAATTATTGCTCCGTGTAATAAGGACAACGATCAGCCGATGATCGTTGTCATTGGCTAATCGTTGATTCAGGTTAGAACTTATAGTTGTCGGGCGCCGACCGCGCACCGCTACGTGTAATGTCGGTGCGCGGCAATCTACATTATCTATCCACGCTCCAGGGCTGCTGCTATGGTCTGCTTCTCCCCAGGCTCCAGCTTCAGAGTGTCTTGTCTGAGCTGACAGGCCTCTCAGCCAATCACAGGCCGGGACTGCCGCAGTCTGTAATTGGCTGAGCCGTCCTGACAGGCCGTCCTGAAGCTAGAGCGCACGGGATGGGGAGGAGCGGACTGCAGCAGCAGCCCTGGAGCGTGGATAGATAAAGTATACAGTTTAAGCAGGGGCTGCAAGGACATCGGTAACAATGTCCTTGCAGCCCTTGTTAAATGATTATCGGGCCGTGTAATAGGCCCAGTAAAGGAGTGCCAATCTAGCAGATTGGCACTCGTTTACAGTTGTTATCGGGCCCCCATCGGCCGTCTAATAGTACCCTTACCTTGAAATCAGTGTGGCCATTGTTTTAGGAAGAAAACAGCCATGTCTTTTTTTTATCTTTGGACAACCCCTTTAAGACACCTGTTACCTGCAAGGAATGGTTTGGGTTCGGATAAGCTATAAAGACATTTTTTTTTTTTTTTTGCTAGTGAACAACATTAGTAATGCTTTATACGAGTCGGCTTTAAGTTTACTACTAATGGCCTTCAGAGGGAATTGTCATAGTGTTGGCTGCATATATTCCGACTCATCACAGGTGGATATACTGTAGTGCCGCAATTCTGCTGTTTCTAATGCAATCTGGTCTTATTCCTTTTTGTGTATTGTACTATATATCACACAGATGTAGAACTCGGGTATATGCAATGTTTTATATATATATATATATATATATATATATATATATATAGAATTTATTTTTTTATTTTTTTAGTCTGAAAAAGTAATTCTGCGGAACTCATATCTTAATTCTGCTATGTCTGTTCATAGATACAGATAGAATGCCTTTATACACTAGAGCGTTAATGGTTGAATATCCAGCATTAGAAAAGCATGGCCACTTCCTTGCAACTCAGTTTCATTGAAGTGAATGGAGCTTAAAGGGTAACTACCAGCAGTTATGACATGTACCTTTTGAAGACTATATCTGGTACTTTGATACTACTCCTGGTCCAGACTCTTGACTATTCCTGATTACACTCCTTCTTGGACCCTATTCCTAGTAGTTGTGATATTACTGCTTTTCCCTGTCTCCTGGCCATAACAGACTACACACATACCATAACCCTTAGATACCACACCTTGTACTTGTGGTAATACTTTGTCTTCTGGCTAATCCTCGGTAAGTTTTTGCTTAGACCCTTGGATACTACTCTGGAGGTCTTTGATGCAGTTGCTGGTCCTGACCTCCACTTTGATACTAACTACACTTTTGTCTCATTTCTTTGTCTCTCCCATCCTGTCTTCTCATCTAATGATTACCCATCTCTGACAGCACCACCACCACCACCACCACCAATCCATGACTAGCCTACATCCCTTTGCAAGGGTGAGAAACAAAAAAAAATATGCATTCTTTATACCCCACTGTCAAACGCATTGCAACTTGAAGGAGAAGTCCGGGGATTGTTCAAATTTGTCACTTGGCAGGGGCCGGGGGGAACAAAATCAAGCACTACTTACCTCTCCCCTTGCCCGTGCATTGCCACTCCGAAACCCCCGCCGGGCTCCTGGATCTGCTACTACTGGAACGTCACATGCCGGTTGATGGACTGCCTGCTCAGTCAGTCAGTGACTGGGGCGGAACACCACTGCAGTTACTGATTGGCGGAGTCAGAACTCAGGGAAAAATGCCTTTCAGCGGGGGGGGGGGGGGGTCTCAGAACCTGTGATGCAGCGATTTGCGGGCACAGAGACAGGTAAGTAGTAATAGTTTATTATGTTTCTTCTTGACCCTGACGGCTATCAAATTTTTAAACTCACTGGACTTCTTCTTTAAAGAGTCCATTACAGTCTATATGTAATATATAACAATTAAGATCATGTCTACATAGGAACTGTATACATAAAACAACGTCATACATCTAATGAAGATACAGCAATAAGTAATTGCTCGTAGAAGCATTCACAACCTTTAAATATCCCTTTAAGTCCCGCCTACTTTAGTATTTGGTCTATATTTATGTAACTTACAAAAATTGCAACATTTGCTGTAGAGTCAGAGATATTTTAGTTCTTTATATTGACATATTTTTTATTTTATTACGGACAGAGAAAAAAAATTATCAATGAGATCATCACCAGCGTCACAATCTTTTTCTGTGTTCGGTGTAGGGGATGATACATTGTTACTGATCCTTACTAACATATAAAGTGCTCCCTGCCTGCTTACTACCTGTCAGTAAATACACTGATGGAAGGCATGCTGCTCATATCCACGCTTTTGCTCAATTTCTGTTTATTTTTATGGGGAACATTTCAGTCTCCTCGTAATGTAACAGATGGACGGGCAGATCGCTGGCTCCCGGATATCCAGACGTACGGAGAACAGGTCCATGTACCTTTTTGGCCACCCATGATCTCTATGAGGGACGCACAACCTGTTTTACACTCTCTTTCAGCCCCTTTTGCTCAGCGTCGTCATATATTATCGGTTATAAGTTTATAAATAGTTAAGTGGATCGTACTATGATACGTCTCAATTTAGTAACACGCAGCATACAGCACAACCAGTGCCGTATTCCGAGCCAACGCTGCTCCGGCCATATGCTAAATAATAAATTGCTGCCAAGTTGAAACGCTCGCAGACTAAAGTGACAATGTATCATCGGGTGGATTTTATGCTTATATTTCACTAAGATACTTTTTTTTTCATGTTTAGAAACTCCTGCAAAGTTATTGCAGAGTCTGAAATATTGGAGCACTATATTCTGGAAAGTAATAACTGTATTATGCATCAATGCAAAGCTATTCAAAATGGCAATGGGCTTGAAATATAGTGCATTAGTCAATGCAATAAAGAATACCTCCAAGCCGTTCTCGGGTTTTAAAGAATCGTTTGTGTGCCCATACATGTTCCTAATTGTGTCACTTAACATTCATTATTCATTACGAAGCGGGGACCGGGTCAAGCAGACTTAGTAAAAGGAACGGGCTTCATAATGTAGAATGAGTCACTAAAACGAGGATATAAGAAAAAATCATTTTTCACATAACCCATGCCAGATGGTGCAATGCCCTCTATGTATCCAGCATTGAATCAGAGCCACTTATCTACATCAGTGTACGGCTGCAGAGGACAAGTCAGGGGGTGATATGGTACAGCATATTTCTTCTGCAGAATAAGATGAATGAACGGATAAACAAAAAGGCAGCGACTAAGGGCTCAGATGCTCAAGGAGTCCACATGTCCCTAATTACGCCCTCACCTATGATAGGGACTGCTTTGTCAGGGGAGTTTATTGTTTTCTGCTCCAGTTTAATGGCTTTTATTGATAGCCTATGCTCAAAAAAGGCCATTGATATCTGATTGGTGCACCTGGCACTTCTACCAGTCAGCCAGGAGTAGTGACTCTTGCATATACAGAAAAAGAGATATAAGGAGACAGTGCCAGTCATTGTATAGTGGCCGTGCTCGGTTACTGCAGCTTAGTTTTTATTCACTTTCAAGGGAGCTAAGCTGAAGTAATACAGCACAGCTACTGCATGGTACTTTCTGTTTCCATCTGTTTTTATTCAATGTGCAGCTTGCCACAGCTCTTACATATAGCTGATCATTGGCTTGCCTGGTGTTGAACTCCACCAATTATAGTCTATGCTTAACATGAGCTATCAATACAGTCTTGGTGGTTGGTGATGTCACTTGTTACTGCTGAGAGGAGAATGCAGGCCAAACATGTTAGATTAAAGGGGTAGTCTGGGGGAAAAAATAGGACAGGCAGGGGGTGGTGGTAACATATTCATCAAGTTATACTGACCCTTTCCTGTGCTTTTGCAGCTTCCTTGTTGCCACTTGCAGTCCTTCTGGTCTTCTATATCCCAATGTTGCTGTGACATCTTGGCCCCAAAAGAACTGGCTTCTCCGATATTTAGTGAATCCAGTTCTGGGCTGTGACATCACAGGATCGGGGAGATCAGAAGGGCCAGAGCTCTTGCAAACAGCTGATCATTCGCTTGCCTGGTGGCCTGGTGTTGGATCCTACTAATTAGATATTGAGGGTCTATCCTGAAGAAAACCATCAAAATCTTGGAAAAACAATAGGCAGAGGCCCATTGTTGGATAAGTATGACTTTGATAGTTTTTTCCTTATTATTCTTCTTCCTTCTTTATTCTTTTTCCTTCTTTTTTCTTCTTTTTCCTCCTTCTTCCTCCTCCTTCTTTCTCCTTCTTTCTCCTTCTTTCTCCTTCTTCCTTCTTCTTCCTCCTTCTTTCTTAATTCTTCCTCCTTCTTTCTTAATCCTTCCTCCTTCTTCCTCCTTCCTCATTTTTTTTCTTTACTTTAAAGTTGACTGAACCACCCATTTTTAGTGGAAGGCCCCATCTAATGTTAATGGGGCCTCCGAACTCTCCCATACCAGCAGATTTTACCCCAAGGTGTATTACCTTAAAATTATAGTTGTCTGCAACCAGTAGGGGTGCTGTCATAATCAGCCTGGAATCAGATGTAAAGCAAGTTGCTTGTGGGCACAATGGGTTAATCTGACTGCAGTTCAGCGTTCTCACATTACGTACAAAATGATCCAATTCAGTTTTTATCTTTCAAGACTGTGATGTCTTATATGAAGAGGCGGTAATGATAATCTTATGTGATTGCCTCTTCATGTTAATGCATCCAGCACGGCATTTAGAGAGTCCCTCCAGTAACTTTGCTGATTTTGTTCCTGTTTTCCTCAATACGTTTTTTATTTTGGAGTTCAGCCATAGAAGCCGAGGATATCTAATAGGAATCCTATGACTGAACGCACAGTTATTACTCATTTAATGACGTCCACGCTGAAGGATCCCATCGGGTTTTTGAAAATTTTTATTTTGCGTAATTTTTTTCCCCCATAAGTATAAAATGTGGTCACCTAACTCATCATCAACCCCAAATCAGCTTTAGCTTTAGCATAATGTAAAAAGAAATCGCCCATAGTTTGTCCAACAGATATTGCAAATATTTAGGACAATGGAGTCCCGCTTTATTCTGCCATCATGGAAATAAAAATTTTATACTTGAGAAATATTATTTTCTAACAACAAGTGTCTGAGAAGAGAACTGTACAGAGCAGAATGGAGCAGGAACGAAACTATTTCCTTAAACCTTGGCGCTTACTTCATTACTGGTTTTGTATTCCTTATTTATCGCGATGTTACTATGGGATTTTTTACTATTACTGTTATTAGCATTCTTGTTTAAAATGTGCCTGTCACATTAAAAAACTTTTGAGATGCCCATTTTTTTCCCCCATTTTGATTTGGGGTGTCTGGTCATCCGTTTTACATATCCGTTTTTAAATGGTTAAAATGAGCAAATCACTCGGAAATTTGTTTTGCGAAGTTCACTAATATTTGCAAGTCGCATACAAACAAATTTTTATTAAAACGGGCACGTAGACCTACATTGGAAATCCATCTTGGTTATGTGGCACAGATCATTCACTCCTCCCAATCAAGTGATAGATCAGGGTCTGACTCTCAGGCACTGACTGGCCTAAACATAGTGCCCCCTTCATTGTAATATGAGACATTGACCTAACTAGATGTTTGTTGCTTTACCAAGTACTGCAGTTTGGTCTTATTAAAGGGGTGCTCCAGAGATTTTTTTTTTTTTTAAATCATCTGGTGCCAGAAAGTTAGAGATGTAGCCTGTGTTAAAGGGGTTATCCAGTGCTACAAAAACATGGCCATTTTCTTTTAGAGACAGCACCGCTCTTGTCTCCAGCTTGGTCGGGGTTTTGCTGCTCAGTTTAATTGAAGTGAATGGAGCTTAATTGCAAACGGCACCTGAACTGGAGACAAGAGTCGTGTTGTCTCTGAAAGAAAGTGGCCATGTTTTTGTAACATTGGATAACCCCTTTAACTTGATCACAATGACGTGTTTAACTCTTTGTTCTAATTGACACAATTGTTGCATCAGGGATCATGTTAGCTAAGGCTACATCTGTATACAGATTTTTAAATTACTTCTATTTAAAAATCTCAAGTCCTCCCGTACTTATCATCTGCTGTATGTCCTGCAGGAAGTAATGTATTCTTTCCAGCCTGACACAGTGCTCTCTGCTGCCACCTCTGTCCATGTCAGGAACTGTCCAGAGCAGGAGAGGTTTTCTGTGGGCATTTTCTACTGCTCTGGACAGTTCCTGACATGGACAGAGGTGGCAGCAAAGAGCCCCATGTCATACGCCACTTCCTGCAGGACATACAGCAGCTGATTTTTAAATAGTAAGTAAATTTACTGTATTCTATATAACTTTTTATCACCAGTTGATTTAAAACATATTTTTCCGGAGTATCCCTTTAATAGCAGGAAACAGAAAAAGGGTAATATCCCTTTAAAGAACCTGTAAGAAGGTTCTTTCTCAAGTTTTCTTTCATAAAACTGAAGTGCCTTATTGTTGTACATTGAATTGATTTCTCATTACGAGAAGTGAGCAGGTGTCATATGGAGCTTCACGTAGATGGGAAACTCTTGGATTCTAGGAAACAATATTGCACATAAGAAGGAAACATGGTGGCATGGCATTCATAGAAAATCACTTGCATGGGGATATGAGCACTGAATTTCAGCATCTTGAACCTTTGACCCTCCCGCTGTTTTGAAACTATAAATCCCAGCATGCATTGACAATGTTCAGTAGTCAGGGCATGCTGGGAATCATAGTTTCAGAACAGTTGGAGACCATTGGTGTAGACAGTAAAATTTACTCATGATAATCGTAGAGGGAAAGTCACACAACACCAACAGAAATTCAATTCACAACCAGTCAGATTATTGCGAGTCCAATACTTATCCAAGGTTAGACCATGTTCACATAACGTATGTTTTACATAAATAACGGATGTTGATGCCATTTGCAACAACGGCTGTGATTTATGCAAAAAATATGTTGCATTTTGAATGAATGGAATCCCGACCAGGGGCGTATACACATAGTATACACTCCGGTCGGGATTCCATCCCACCGCACGAAAAACTGACATATCAGTTTTCTGTGGCTGCTATTCATTGAATAGCGGCTGCACAAGACATGTCAGTTCACATTGTATGTAGCGGTGAATTCGGATGCTATGAAGATCTTCCCGGACCGGGCTGCCGGGATGATCTTCTCTGACCAGCTGGGTTATAGAACGGTAGGTGTTTTACATAGTGTGAACACGGCCATAGGAAAAACATAGCTGATTTCTCCCAAAAACAGCAACTCCCCCCTGTCCTCAGCTTTCATGTTGTATTGCAGCTCCGTTCCACTGAAGGGAGAGGAGCCAAGGTGTAATGCCACACACAACCTGAAGACAAATGTGGTGCTGTTTTTATTAGAGAGTAGCTATGTGTTTAAGATCCAGAATAAACTCTTTATATACTTCTGATCTTGTCTTGACTGTGCCATGTTACAGGATGATATTATAGACTAGCTTTTCTTGTGTCATTACTATATCTGTTTCCTTGTCTAGTTTTCCTTTAAGGTGGCCCCAGGACATATGAAACATCAAGTCTCCTTCTGTGCTGTTTTCTGTCAGAAATTGGGGCATGGCACTTAGTATAAATAGAAATATTGAGTCTGCACATTTATTCCCATGTATAGATGAGTCTATCTGAAACAGCTCTCAATGCAGAGATATATGAAAGATTTATTATAACTAACAGAGAATGGAACCTAAAAAACTTATGTTCTTGTAACTATCTATCTATCTATCTATCTATCTATCTATCTATCTATCTCCTATTTATCTATCATCTATCTATCTATCTATCTATCTATCTATCTATCTATCTATCTCCTATCTATCTATCTATCTATCTATCTATCTATCTATCTATCTATCTTCTATCTCTCATCTGTCAATTTATTTCTGAATCTATTTATTCTTCTTAAATGGTCTTTTTCTGTAATCGGACTCATTTTCTGCCCCCTCCTAAACTTTCATTAACTTTTTATAACCCAGCTTAGTTCCATCTTGCCTTTACACAATGGACTAGCAGCTACCTGAGGGATCAGATGACATGCTGCCAATTAAAGTTTATGGAGAGGGGAGAAGCAAGAAAGGATATTGAAGATAGACTGAAGATAGATAAAAGCAACAATATCACACAGAGCTTACAGTATTAGATTTCACCTCAATGCCGGATTTACTGCTTAAACCACAGGCGTCAAACTCAGGCCCTCTAGTTGTTACAGAACTAAAATTCCCATCATGCCTGGACATTCAAAGCTAAAGCTGGAGGACATCAGTTTGACATCCCTGGCTTAGACCGTCTGTGCTGCTCTATAATGCCCTCCATGCTGCTGTTTCTGAGGGTGTGTTATTAACATAGAAAGGAAAAGGACCCCCTTTTGTGTGTGTGCAGTGTTTGGCCATGTTCACATGGCATAAGACAGCGGTCATTCACAGAACGGCCGGTGTCAGAGAAGATCATCCCGGCCGATACTACAGTACCGGTCAGATGATCTTCATTTCTGATGAATTGGGATACGGGCACACCCGTGTGCGCCCGCATCCCAATTCACTACTGCACACAATGGAGTGTGCGGCCAGAGCAGCATGCTCCATTGTGTGAACTGAGAGGCTCTCTGCACGCTCCATTGTGTGAACATGTCAGTTTTTTGTCCGGCCGGATGGAATCCCGACCAGAGCGTATACTATGTGTATACGCTCCGGACGGGATTCCATTAATTCCCTTACAACGTATTGTGTTGTATAAATCGTGGCCATTGTTACAATTTGCAACAACGGCCGGGATTTATACAACACCTGTGTTGTGTGAACATGACCTTTAGGAAAAAATTACGGATAAAATAGGTTTTAGAATGACTAGAGATGAGCGAACCTGGAGCATGCTCGAGTCCATCCGAACCCAATTGTTCAGCATTTGATTAGCGGTGGCTGCTGAAGTTGGATAAAGGTCTAAGGTTGTCTGGAAAACATGGATACAGCCAATGACTATATCCATGTTTTCCACATAGCCTTAGGGCTTTATCCATCTTCAGCAGCCACCGCTAATCAAATGCTGAACAATTGGGTTCGGATGGACTCGAGCATGCTCCAGGTTCACTCATCTCTAATAATGACCATTAATAGTTCTACTAATCATATAATGTCCACTCATATAACTTGGAGTGCGCAATGAATGATATAATACTGAATGAATGAAATCATTACAATTAAAATTTTGCTACAGAATCTTTAGCACATAACAGGATTAGATAGCAATAGGGAAAACGCTGATTATTATTAGCACTGGGGAATCTGTTGACGCTATAGAAATAATAATATAATTTTTCATCATTATTATTTTATTAATTAATTTATTTGTAAATGTATTTATTTATGTTTTATTTTTTATCGTTCTCATGGACGGGTCTTTTCCTAGGGATGTTCTTTTAATGGGTAATTTGTGTAATCCTTGAACGCCGGAGCTCAGAGAAAGCAGAGGATGCTGCCGCCTGCCATTGGTGCTTCTCCGCTAATGCTTCTCATGTATAAAATTTGTTACCTGGAATTATCTTTTAATTAGATTCTAAACAGTTGGAGGCAGCGCTTACCTCGCATCACCTCTCTGCGGGTGGACTCACATCACCAAAATCTTGAAATAGACTGCACTTTCATGAACTCGCTGAGTATCACAAGTAACGCGGCATCGCTGGAGGCGTCCTGTTCTCTTGGTGTTTTTTTTTTTTTTTTTCCGGAAATCCATTTGATAGTATTATACAATTTTTCTGATACTAAATAATTATTAGTGATACTTTTCACCTATTACTAAGATCTGAGTTAAAAAGAACAAGAAAACTGTAATATATTTGATGCATCCTTTTCGGTCTGCAGCTTTTTGTTAAGCGGGATCTATGATCTCACAGTCCCTGTGACAGAGAACACACATATATTTGCATTATCAAGCTGTGCGCTTGTAATACTACCGTCTTTGTTGAATATTTCGCTTTAAGTGCGGTCGCTTGTAAAATGTTTGAAAATTTTCTTTCTTTCTTTTTAATTCAATGAACAAGCACAGAAATAAATATCAATGACAGTATAATAGATTGCAAGCATGACCTTTTGGTTTGTGAAATAAGTTATTCTAAATTTAGTCAATTTCAAATCTGTTTCAATAAAAAAGAAATGTATTAATAGCAAAATATGTATTAAAGATGTTATCTTGGATTAGAAAAAAATCTTCCATGCAAAAACAGTGCCACCCATGTCCCCAAGTTGTGTCTGGTATTACAATTCTTCTCAATTTACATCAATGGAACTGAGCTTCAAAACCCACACCCAAACTAAGGACAAGAGTGGTGCTGGAAGAAGTGGACATGTTTTTTTAAGCCTGGAAAACACCTTCAAGTCACTAACATGCATGGAATGATGTTCTTAGGACTCAAAGCCATGTGCACCGAAAATCAGGCCCTTGTGCGGTGGTCAATTTGATTTGATTGGCCAAATTATTCCATCACTAGTCACTAGAGATAAGCACGCTGGGATTCGGTCAAACCCCAGCTTGAATTGTTTACCGGTAGCTAAAAATTGGATGCCACCCTAAGGCTGCCTGAAAAACATGGATATAGCCATAGGCCATAGACTGTATCCATATTTTACAGGACTCCAATTACTTCTGACCTGACTCCCATTTATATATAAATACAGATCAGAACCCTTTTCCCCACACACACACAGTTGTCATGAGCGTGGCTGTGATCTGTACTATAGGCCCTGTATTTTCCCTGCCTGTGTATCCTGCCCGGGCTCCTGTCCATGTTTCCTGCTACTGTCCTGCCTACGTTGCTTTCTACCTGCATCTAGCCTGCCACTGTAAGCAAGCCAAACCAGGGCTAGCGACCTGAAGGTGGACTGCCACAGCAAGCCTATCCTGCCTTGTGGCAGGCTTTGGTGGAGACCAGCTGCCGCTTAGACTCATTACAGTAGTCCCTAGACTAAACCCCCTGCATACAGCATCTCCTTTTTAGACACCGCAGATCAGACCTCAGCTATATCAACCCCAGAATTTAGTCCTCTCTACATAGTTACATAGCTGGTATGGTTGAAAAAACACACCAAGGAAGGGCATGGATGAAGGGATGGAGGATGGATAGAATTATTTAGACCTCCTAATTTATAGAGCTTTTAAGAGGCCATAAGAGGAAAAATCCCTTGTGGAGGAAAACCAAATGGAACCATGGTTGAAGGATTGTCTTTTTAAGAGAAATATTTCCTTATGGTGAGATAAGAATGTAAGTTGCATTGGTTACTTAAAACAGAACCACCTGTTCCTATTTTTCCCCCCAAAATATTATTTTTGTATTATCTACATAATAGCTTCTAGCATCTACATATGGCTTCTCGCTAAAGAATGTAACTGTGATCAATGGTACTTCACCCAAGGATAATGGGGCAAGCTGGGCACTACACAGCTATGGCCATAATTCTTCTGCTTTGTGCAGATTTTAGCTGATCCTTGAAGCTGGTGCCTGGTCTGGGACTTGGTGGATGCCATACTGACTGTTCTGCAGCAGGAGCCTATATTAAGGTTGGCAGAAATAATGTAAAGTACTGCATACGGGACATGTATATTCTGTTATAGGACACAGACTGTTCAGTAAAATAGAAACTCATAGTTTTAGGTGGTCTCAGACATTACACAGGGAATCCAGTGAAATTTTTTATTAAAGTATTGTATTGCCCCTCAAAAGTTATACATATCAACAATATACACTTCAGTTATTATGGGAAATGCTTATAAAGTCCTTTTTTTCCCTGCACTTACTACTGCATCAAGGCTTCACTTCCAGGATAAAATGGTGATGTCCCTTCCGGGATAACATGGTGATGTCACTTCCTGGATAACATGGTGATGTCACGACCCAACACCCAGAAATGTGCAGGCTGTGGCTGTTGGAGAGGATGATGCATGGGGACACTGAGGGACACAGAGCACTGGAGGGACACTGAGCATACCCCTTGCATCATCCCTGCCATCATCCAGCTCTGGGAGTCGGGTCGTGACATCACCATTTTATCCAGGAAGTGAAGCCTTGATGCAGTAGTAAGTGCAGGGAAAAAAGCACTTTATGTGCATTTCCCGTAATAAGTATATATTGGTGATTTGTATAACTTTTGGGGGGCAATACAATACTTTAATAAAAAAAATTCTCTGGACTTCTCCTTTAAATAGAAGTAAATAAACAAAATCATTTAAACTGCAGGAAGACTTTCCACAAGTCCATTTAGCCTAAGAGCTTTAGCTTATTAAAAAAAAATCTGTTCTCAGTCATGTGAGTTCTCAATAGTCCAGATGCTAAACTTTGGACAAGCGTGCTAAAAAACTAAAAATATGCTTCTGGGAGAAATCACACATCGCATATCGAACATTTATAGAAGCGGGAAACAAGTGTTTAGCGGCTTTCACAGTGTCTGATGGGTGTACGGCAGCACAATTTCATATGTATACCTCTGATTATCCCTCCGGCAGATACCACCTTGTAGGCATACAGTGGCATCCAATGCCCTTAGGCTCCTACTGTTAAAATGGATTAATGCTGTGGGACCGTTAGAGATTCTTATAGCAAGTGGAAACCATCATGCAGTGTGGAGGTCTTGTATATAAAAATTCTGCCAAACATATGCACGTGGGGAGCTATCTATCATCTCCCACTTCTCTCTCTTCTCTGTATTCCCTCTTCTCTTTCTCCTCTGGCTCTTTTATCCCGCTCCTGGCCTGATAGTCTGAAAACTTCCTTCCCTCAGAAACTTTCCTACCTCTGCCGGCTGCAAAATCCTCTGTAACCTTAGAAGGGGGAAAAAAGGCTTCCCCAACAGGGCAGTGCTGGGGCAAAAAAAATAAAAAATTGGATTTCTTTTTAAAAGTATAATGCTGCCAAATATGAGACTAGTATATCTTAGAACCAGCAGATGTTCCTAAATATTGGCTTTAAAGGGGACATTGTCACTTTAAAAACTATTGCCATATTTCAAAAAGTTTCATCAGTTGGGGTCTAAACACAGAGACCTCTAAAAACATAAACTATGGGATAAGCCTAAGACCCGTCAGGTGAACACTAGGATTTACTGTTTGGACCCCTTTCAAAAATGGATATTTTTAGGGGATATTGTATTGATTTGCTAGAGCAATTTCTATTATGTCTGGGCAGCCAAAGCTAAAGAGTTGGCTCTCCAGGCATGAGGGGAATAGTAGTTTTGCAACAGCTGGAGCGCCGCAAGTTTGACGTCCCTGGTTTAATAAGTATCTGAAATTTCGGACGGCTCCTATGTAGAGATGATCGAACATCGGAAAATTTTAGGTTCTATAGAACTTGAACCCTGTTGAACCTTCCGCATTTTATTCCCGATGCCTTCCCGGTCCATGAGGAAGGAGGAGACAGCCCAGGTACTGCCTGGAATTCTGGGATTCAACCTAGGTTATAGGTTGTATCCCGGAATTCCAGGCAGTACCCGGGCTGTCTCCTCCTTCCCCACGGACCAGGAAGGCATCGGGAATAGAGATGAGCAAACCTGGAGCATGCTCGAGTCGATTCGAACCCGAACTTTCGGCATTTGATTAGCGGTGGCTGCTGAACTTGGATAAAGCCCTAAGGCTTTGTGCCTAAGGTTTTCCAGACAACCTTAGAGCTTTATCCAAGTTCAGCAACCCCCAGCTAATCAAATACCGAACGTTCGGGTTCGGATAGACTCGAACCCGAACCCAGTCCGCTCATCTCTAATCGGGAATCAAAAATGCGGAAGGTTCAACAAGCTTTGAGTTCTATAGAGCCCAAGATTTTCCAATGTTCGATCATTTCTAGTCATATGCACAAAATACAGGGTGGAGGGCTGACCATACCATTCTTTCTAAAAAAAAAATTTCCCTACCCCATATTCTTAATGTGGTGGTAGAGAGTTATAGAATTATCCAGAAACATCACAGGAGCATATTTTATATAGAGAGCTCTCCCTTCTGTATTAAGACCCTGCAATAGACCTTTCATAAACATGGCTTTATCTACTCAATGGGTGGTCGGGGTTCCAGGTAAGGTCAGTAAAATACCTGAAGAAAGT